>NW_902845.1:0-937 GCF_000209065.1 Trypanosoma cruzi | reverse complement strand
TCGAAAACGATCAGCCGAGTGCAGCACCCGTGTGGGCAAGAGCTCGCGAAATTCCTCCAAGCAGCGGATAGTTCAGAGTTGTTTGGTGTCCAGTGTGTGAACACGCAAACAGATATTGACAGAGAGTGTCTCTGACTCCCACCATTCACAATCGGAAACAAAAATTTGGACCACAACGTGTGATGCAGCGGCCGCTCGAAAACGATCAGCCGAGTGCAGCACCCGTGTGGGCAAGAGCTCGCGAAATTCCTCCAAGCAGCGGATAGTTCAGGGTTGTTTGGTGTCCAGTGTGTGAACACGCAAACAGATATTGACAGAGAGTGTCTCTGACTCCCACCATTCACAATCAGAAACAAAAATTTGGACCACAACGTGTGATGCAGCGGCCGCTCGAAAACGATCAGCCGAGTGCAGCACCCGTGTGGGCAAGAGCTCGCGAAATTCCTCCAAGCAGCGGATAGTTCAGGGTTGTTTGGTGTCCAGTGTGTGAACACGCAAACAGATATTGACAGAGATTGCCTCTGACTCCCACCATTCACAATCAGAAACAAAAATTTGGACCACAACGTGTGATGCAGCAGCCGCTCGAAAACGATCAGCCGAGTGCAGCACCCGTGTGGGCAAGAGCTCGCGAAATTCCTCCAAGCAGCGGATAGTTCAGGGTTGTTTGGTGTCCAGTGTGTGAACACGCAAACAGATATTGACAGAGAGTGCCTCTGACTCCCACCATTCACAATCGGAAACAAAAATTTGGACCACAACGTGTGATGCAGCAGCCGCTCGAAAACGATCAGCCGAGCGCAGCACCCGTGTGGGCAAGAGCTCGCGAAATTCCTCCAAGCAGCGGATAGTTCAGGGTTGTTTGGTGTCCAGTTGTGTGAACACGCAAACAGATATGACAGAGAGTGTCTCTGACTCCCACCATTCATAATCGGAA
>NW_902844.1:0-937 GCF_000209065.1 Trypanosoma cruzi | reverse complement strand
CGTGGTGTGTCGCACTCGCCCCGTCGACCGTAGCTCCTGTCCAACAAATCCCTTCCTACAAATGGCAAATCAAGAGACACTATTCCGATAGATCGTTATCCCACTACTAATCCTAATACAGCGATTAATCCCTAACACCTTGAAACGATAGTTGTGCTGGTCAAGCCAAAATAGCTCTATCTGCACAGTCAGAAAAGAAAGAGGAAGCAACAACAGTAACTAAGCACAGTGACACGCAGAGGCATCCGGTCACAGACAGTCCCCACCAATGGACAACCAGCAACACAAAAAAGCGCAGACGCATTCAGCCCAGTGATGTCACCGCCCTCCCACCGCCCACGCAGCCCCACACAACCACCATGCAGAGTGGCAGAATCCCAGCAAAAAGACACATGACCATTGGCACCGCTTCTGCAACCAAATGGTTCTACCACAGAGCACTCTTGATGCCGCGAAAGACACACAAGAACCGAGACAGAACCACGTGGCAGCGTTACAACCGTCGACCATCAAGCGCGTCCGAGGATGTAATGGTGACACGGGAGGAATGGAGGACTCGCCGTTCACCGGCAGTCAAGGCGGCGTTCCTCCCTCACGTGGGTCGGCATTGCACAGCAAACAGCGGTACCATAAGCGCACACGGCACACACAAGAAGGACGAATAAAGTGGTACGGTGGCGGCACCCAGACACGGGGGACAAGGGTCCACGTCAATCGTGCGGTCGGTGCCTTCCTTCTCCCACTGGGGCGCAACTCCACCAACGCCGTCGCTCGCCCACTCCCCCACCAACACAGAGCGAGGCAGCAACAGCATGAGTTGCGACACGTGCGACAAGTACGCAGCCGCAGAGTCCCACTGCTGCCGCCATGACCAAACAAGACTGGCTGCAGGGAGCAAAAAGAAGAATAAACACCCCATCAAACGCTTCAGCATCAC
>NW_902843.1:0-937 GCF_000209065.1 Trypanosoma cruzi | reverse complement strand
GTCTGTTTGCGTGTTCACACACTGGACGCCAAACAACCCTGAACTATCCGCTGCTGGAGGAATGTCGCGAGATCTTGCCCACAAGGGTGCTGCAGTCGGATAATCGTTTTCGAGTGGCTGCTGCACCACACGCTGTGGTCTAAATTTTTGTTTCGAATTATGAATGGTGGTGGTCAGAGGCACTCTCTTTCAATGTCTGTTTGCGTGTTCACACACTGGACGCCAAACAACCCTGAACTATCCGCTGCTTGGAGGAATTTCGCGAGATCTTGCCCACAAGGGTGCTGCACTCGGCTGATCGTTTTCGAGCGGCTGCTGCACCACACGCTGTGGTCTATGTTTTTGTTTCGAATTATGAATGGTGGTGGTCAGAGGCACTCTCTTTCAATGTCTGTTTGCGTGTTCACACACTGGACGCCAAACAACCCTGAACTATCCGCTGCTTGGAGGAATTTCGCGAGATCTTGCCCACAAGGGTGCTGCACTCGGCGGATCGTTTTCGAGCGGCTGCTGCACCACACGCTGTGGTCTAAATTTTTGTTTCGAATTATGAATGGTGGTGGTCAGAGGCACTCTCTTTCAATGTCTGTTTGCGTGTTCACACACTGGACGCCAAACAACCCTGAACTATCCGCTGCTTGGAGGAATGTCGCGAGATCTTGCCCACAAGGGTGCTGCAGTCGGATAATCGTTTTCGAGCGGCTGCTGCACCACACGCTGTGGTCTATATTTTTGTTTCGAATTATGAATGGTGGTGGTCAGAGGCACTCTCTTTCAATGTCTGTTTGCGTGTTCACACACTGGACGCCAAACAACCCTGAACTATCCGCTGCTTGGAGGAATGTCGCGAGATCTTGCCCACAAGGGTGCTGCAGTCGGATAATCGTTTTCGAGCGGCTGCTGCACCACACGCTGTGGTCTAAATTTTGTTTCGAAT
>NW_902842.1:0-937 GCF_000209065.1 Trypanosoma cruzi | reverse complement strand
AACAACAAATCACAGAACCAACCAAGCATGGACGCTATAAATGAGGAAAGGGAGAAGAGGGCAGCCTGCCAGGAGCAAATACGGCCTGCCGCATCTGCGAGGGGCCTCATGCCTTCTCGCCGCGCGGAGGTACTGCTGGGGCAGAGACCTTTCCACTTCAAAGTGGAGACACACCAATATTTCCGTGGAGCACGACTTCCCCACTTCTCCAATGTCCGCTCCATGCTTTTTTCTGGGTGCCTGCAGAGCCGGGTAGCGGAGTAAATGCAGAGCTGCCACTCCGCACAGCTCCGGTCGGTCGGTTTTCACAATGTCCGGTCGATGCCCGTGGCGTGCCGTGCGGTAGCGGGTCAGTCAGGCATTGCTGTGGCACGGAAACCCGCATGCTGGACGGCAAAGCTAAACTGGTGGTGATCCCATCGGGCTGTCGTCACCGGGCAACATGCGCCTTCTCGGCGGCCTGACCTCTCTGCCGTCCGCAAATCGGCGACAGCGTAATTTTCATCAACGCATGTGTGCGTGCCATTTTAGGCACACGGTGCACTGTTTCTCGGTGGCATTCTCCTGTGCAGAGGCGGGGTTTCTGTGTGGGTTTGATGTTCTTCATGCGGAGGTTCAAGCCTTGCAGCGCGTGGCTATTTAATCTCCATTTTTTAGTGTCCTGGTTTTCTTTCTGTCGGGTGTTTGTGCCGGGTGTGGGTGTCCAATCCCCCGGCACTGCCCGCCTGCCTGTCGCATCAAGGGCATTTATGAAGTGCTTCCTTCTTCGGTGCCGACGGTAGCTCTGTGCTGGAGTGTTCGTGTGCCCGTATGCGGGATAGCGGTCCCATTTTCGCTTGAGCCCTGAATTCACAGTACGTGCATTCGAACGGGGTGGATGCCGTCGGACCGTCATATTCCTGGCAACACCTCCTATTGTCGGGGGAACTCTTGCTTG
>NW_902841.1:0-937 GCF_000209065.1 Trypanosoma cruzi | reverse complement strand
CCACGGCAAGCAAGAAATGAAACAGCCACATAAGGACAATCATCCGGTAAAGCATGCCTTTGGCTTTGTAGGCGGATAATCGCACAGAAACAGTGCCCATCCACAAGGAAACAGCATACACTGCGGCTCCTGCACTCCCTAATAAGCGCCTCATAAAATAAAAATTTGTGTCGCGATTTCAGAGCACTGAAGTACAAAAAAAAAAATGAATTGAGGGCAACAGTCGAGCACAACCTCTACTGAGTCTTTCTCCGCAGGGAGAAAGGGCACCAAGCACACTGCGCTCGACATTCACTCACAATAAGACACCAATAAATAAGCCAAGGGCGGTGTGGAAATGGATTTATTCCATTCAGCAGCCCCAGCGGATCATAAAATACAAAAGGGGCCCAACGTAACGATGGTTCCTATCATGGCACCACACAACGTCGTGCTTCCATTTCAGGATGGGAATTAAGGAGTTAGCTGCAAGTGCAGAAACCGTCTTCTCCACCCAGCACAGGACTCTGAGAAACTAGCCAACGGGCCAGAAAGAACAACATGCAGCAAATCGCTCCCAATATTCCGGTAATCCCTTCTCACGCCGAGTTATCGTCGCGGCCGAAAAGTCCAGTTTGCGCGGCCCGCCTTTGCGAATTCACAAGCGCCATCATGGTGAACAACCCACAAACATACCAAGGCGATCCATACGTGATTTCCTCAAACACCCTTGCAAAACCCTCCAACACCCTCTGCTCCGCGATGCAGATCATTTCTGGAATTAAAACCATTCGTGGTAAAGAAGCGCATCCCTCGTCAAAGACACATCGCCCATCACCAGTGATGCTTGCGCCTCCAACGCATTTCGCTCAGCCACCGAGAAGGAGACATGATCACGAGCAACAGCAGCTGTGGCGTGCACGTCACATGCAGAGAATCCTAATCAACCAAGCAAGCG
>NW_902840.1:0-937 GCF_000209065.1 Trypanosoma cruzi | reverse complement strand
GTGGTCAGAGACACTCTCTTTCAATGTCTGTTTGCGTGTTCACACACTGGACGCCAAACAACCCGGAACTATCCGCTGCTTGGAGGAATGTCGCGAGATCTTGCCCACAACGGTGCTGCACTCGGATAATCGTTTTCGAGCGGCTGCTGCACCACACGCTGTGGTCTAAATTTTTGTTTCGAATTATGAATGGTGGTGGTCAGAGGCACTCTCTTTCAATGTCTGTTTGCGTGTTCACACACTGGACGCCAAACAACCCTGAACTATCCGCTGCTTGGAGGAGTTTCGCGAGATCTTGCCCACAAGGGTGCTGCACTCGGCGGATCGTTTTCGAGCGGCTGCTGCACCACACGCTGTGGTCTAAATTTTTGTTTCGAATTATGAATGGTGGTGGTCAGAGGCACTCTCTTTCAATGTCTGTTTGCGTGTTCACACACTGGACGCCAAACAACCCTGAACTATCCGCTGCTTGGAGGAGTTTCGCGAGATCTTGCCCACAAGGGTGCTGCAGTCGGCGGATCGTTTTCGAGTGGCTGCTGCACCACACGTTGTGGTCTAAATTTTTGTTTCGAATTATGAATGGTGGTGGTCAGAGACACTCTCTTTCAATGTCTGTTTGCGTGTTCACACACTGGACGCCAAACAACCCTGAACTATCCGCTGCTTGGAGGAGTTTCGCGAGATCTTGCCCACATGGGTGCTGCACTCGGCTGATCGTTTTCGAGTGGCTGCTGCACCACACGTTGTGGTATAAATTTTTGTTTCGAATTATGAATGGTGGTGGTCAGAGAAACTCTCTTTCAATGTCTGTTTGCGTGTTCACACACTGAACGCCAAACAACCCTGAACTATCCGCTGCTTGGAGGAGTTTCGCGAGATCTTGCCCACAAGGGTGCTTCACTCGGCAGATCGTTTTCGAGCGGCTGCTGCACCACAC
>NW_902839.1:0-937 GCF_000209065.1 Trypanosoma cruzi | reverse complement strand
GGGTTTGCTTCTGTACGGCTTGTTTAGAGCGGGGTGCACCTTCGGGAGGAACGATAACGGGTGCTGTGGACGACACCGAGGCAGGAAGGTAGGCGGGAAAAAGGGAGAGGCATGACGTCCGCAGCGCATGTCCGTGCGAAGGCAACACGTCGAAGCTTCTGGCAACTTGCGGGTGTTAGTACTTTACTCGTGGGGTCTACTGGCGGCGGCCTGTTTCTGTACTACCGTTATGCGCGGTTGCCGGAGCAGTGGCGTGTAGCGCGGCTCTCGAGGATGCAACCACCGGTTCGCCGCACACGGCCGTTCGTCGCCGGAACCAACAACCGCGGCAATGAAAATATCAATCCGTGTGATGGTTATGGCTTCTCCAATGAGTTGTTATTGACTGGGGAACCGCTATGGGGAATTTCCGCTGTGTATTTCTACGGCCTCGTTTTACTCCGTTCAGTGATGCTCCTGACGCGCATGGTTCCGGTGATTTGGTATGCGTTCCTGACATATGGCCTACATCTGTGCGGGGAGCAAGTTCTTTTTGAGAAGCTGCGGGATGCGTTGACGGCGATGGGGCCAAGTTACATCAAGTTTGGGCAATGGATGGCGACGCGGCCAGACTTTTTTCCTCCAACTCTCTGTACTGCGCTGGAAAAGCTGTACGATCAAACTTCCGCCCACAGTTGGTCCCACACGGAGAAGGTTTTACGTCGCACTCTGCATGAGGCAACACCGTCCGATGGTCTTATCGAAGACAATGGCATGACGTCATTACCGGATGTGGTCGAGACCACAAAGACGAGGTGCAAGCAGGTGGCAATGAAGCAGCGACACAACGCGCTGTATTATTTACAAGAAATTGAAACCGTGCCTGTCAACAGCGGCAGCATCGCACAGATTCACCGTGGAGTACTGCGTGAGGAAGTTGATGGAATTCCTGCGGGCA
>NW_902838.1:0-937 GCF_000209065.1 Trypanosoma cruzi | reverse complement strand
TTCGAAACAAAAATTTAGACCACAGCGTGTGGTGCAGCAGTCGCTCGAAAACGATCCGCCGAGTGCAGCACCGTTGTGGGCAAGAGCTCGCGAAATTCCTCCAAGCAGAGGATAGTTCCGGGTTGTTTGGCGTCCAGTGTGTGAACACGCAAACAGACATTGAAAGAGAGTGTCTCTGACCACCACCATTCATAATTCGAAACAAAAATTTAGACCACAACGTGTGGTGCAGCAGCCGCTCGAAAACGATTATCCGAGTGCAGCACCGTTGTGGGCAAGATCTCGCGAAACTCCTCCAAGCAGCGGATAGTTCAGGGTTGTTTGGCGTTCAGTGTGTGAACACGCAAACAGACATTGAAAGAGAGTGCCTCTGACCACCACCATTCATAATTCGAAACAAAAATTTAGACCACAGCGTGTGGTGCAGCGGCCGCTCGAAAACGATCCGCCGAGTGCAGCACCCATGTGGGCAAGATCTCGCGAAACTCCTCCAAGCAGCGTATAGTTCAGGGTTGTTTGGTGTCCAGTGTGTGAACACGCAAACAGACATTGAAAGAGAGTGTCTCTGACCACCACCATTCATAATTCGAAACAAAAATTTAGACCACAACGTGTGGTGCAGCAGCCGCTCGAAAACGATCTGCCGAGTGCAGCACCCATGTGGGCAAGATCTCGCGAAACTCCTCCAAGCAGCGTATAGTTCAGGGTTGTTTGGCGTCCAGTGTGTGAACACGCAAACAGACATTGAAAGAGAGTGTCTCTGACCACCACCATTCATAATTCGAAACAAAAATTTAGACCACAACGTGTGGTGCAGCAGCCGCTCGAAAACGATCTGCCGAGTGCAGCACCCATGTGGGCAAGATCTCGCGAAACTCCTCCAAGCAGCGGATAGTTCCGGGTTGTTTGGCGTCCAGTGTGTGAACACGCAAACAGA
>NW_902837.1:0-937 GCF_000209065.1 Trypanosoma cruzi | reverse complement strand
CCTTCATTTGTATGAAGCTCTACAACCCAAGCATCGCCCTCGTTCCCGCAAGAAATCATCTACCACCTAAATCATAAGGATAAAAAAAAAAACAAGATTGTAGCAACAAAACAAAAACGACACAGTCACCAGAACAAAAACAAATTGAAACCCACACAAAATACCGCGGCATCCTCTTCAAGACATGCTCTTCGTCCGCAGCACCTGGTATTGTTGCAACCGCCAGCCATCGAGCGCGTCCGTGAACGTGGTGGTGGTGGCGCGGAAGTGGGGCGGTGAGTGCGTCAGTTGCCAGTAGTCAAGGCGTCGTTTCTCGCTCACGTGGGTCGGCATTGCAGAATAAAGAGCGGCATCATGCGCGCACGGCATGCACAAGGGCAAAAGGGAGGAACAAAGAGGCACGGTGGCGGCACTCAGCCACGGGGGACAAGGGTCCACATCGACTCTGCGGTCGGTTGACCTTCAGACGTCCGGTTTGTAATCACGCCGCCGCGCAGTTCGTGTGTCTGCAGGAGACTGGGGGATGGAGGGAGGGAAGAGAGAGGCGGTGCGGCCCGCATCGGTCCCGGTTGAGTGTGACAACGGTGAGGTCGTCTAGTCAGGTCGCCGGCAGCAAAGACGGTCGCCGTCAGCGGCGGTCAGTGCCTTCCTTCTCCCACCGCAGCGCCACTCCACCGACGCCGTCACCCGCCTCCTCCCCACCGACACAACGAGGAGACAACAGCAGGAGATGCAACGCCCGCAACGATCAGGCTGCCGGAGAGTCTCGTTGCAGCCGCAATGACCAGACGAGTGGGATGCAAACAAAAAGAAAAAACAAAAACAATTGCCCCCTCAAGCATCTCAGCACAACGTGGAAGCACAGCAGCCGGCACACAAGGCGCAACGCCGTTCAGTGGCTACCAGCACTCACCCTCAGTTACGCGGCAACGTGAAA
>NW_902836.1:0-937 GCF_000209065.1 Trypanosoma cruzi | reverse complement strand
CAGCGTGATGGGTCTGTAACTCTCTGGGCGGCATGGGTCCTTCCCAGGCTTGGGGATAGAAATAGCATCTCCCATTTTCCAGGAGCCAGGGAGGCTGCCGTTTGCGAAGGAGTTGTGGATCATCGTTCTAAGTGTGCCACGCGCAACGGGCCCGAGACGGTGCAGGAATTCATTCAACATGTCGCCGGGGCCAGGGGCTGAGCCAAGCAAAGAGTCGCGGATGGTCACGTCAATTTCATACGGCGGGAAAGGCCGATCCATTTCCCAGCCACCAGGAACCAAAGGAGTGCAGCGAGCAGCAGCAGCAGTGTAAGGCGGTATGGCACGTGAAACCGCACAAAATGACGGACAAGCAGATTTGCCTGTTGCCGAGGCAGGGCGCATACGCGGCCAAGTTCAGTGCGGAGCACAACCGATTCCAGAGGATGAGGATGCAGCGCCGCCACGCCGTGAAGATATCGCCAGCTTGGGCTGGGTGAGGCTCCAAGTCTTTTCGCGCGGGCTTCCAGAAGCACAGCGGAGCAACGGCGTAAGGCTTGATTTCGTTCCTCCTTTTTTCGGGTACATTCGGCTCAAAGTAGGCTGTCTCCGGGTGAGGCAATGTGTGTGCTTCGTGTGCTGCCTCGGCGGCGGACTCGGCCTGTTCCATTTCGTGTGCCCATATCTTTTTTGGAGCTGTCACGGCTGCCGCGCGGGATATGGCGCTCAGCTGCTCGTAAGATGCCTCCGCGAGGATCCAACCATGTGGACGCAGTGGCAGGGAGGGTTTCACACAACGATGTAAAAGCAGGCCAACCCGCTTTACGCAGGCCAAAGGTGGCTTTCTTCCGTCGAGGCAGCGTGTTTGCTAGTCGTGGAGTGCCATCGCCCATCTCTACCAAGTAAGATATTAAGCAGTGGTCCGAGTCCATGTAAGGGGCGAATGTCCAGTGGGAGA
>NW_902835.1:0-937 GCF_000209065.1 Trypanosoma cruzi | reverse complement strand
CGCTGGGTATCAGCGTCAATTTCCTGTTCGATGGAAATCCAGTGCAGATAGCTATTGAGAGAGCATTCCTCAAGCAGCAAAACAAGTGCACAAAACACGGTGGTGACAGCACTTAACTTGGGGTACTCCACCTGAACACCGTCGACTGCCACCGTGTATGATGATACGCCGTCCATAAGCGTCGGGCCCCACGGCGACGCAGCCGCGATGTTTGCCGCAATGCAGTGAAAAAAGGGAACGAAGCACAATAATTCGCCCTCATCCAAGCCAACAGAGTTTGCATCACAAAAAATTCCGTAAACATCTTTCGCGCGGCTGACTTCGCGCTGCAGCGCAGGGTGCACTGCCACCCCCAGCCGCCTAAGAAGATGACGCCACATCAAAGGCGCAAGCACAGAGAAAAGGAAACAACGCTGAAATGCACAAAAAACAAAAAATGTCAAAAAAAAGAAAAAGAAAAAAAGAAGCAACTATAACAGAGTCAAAACCTTTTAAAACGTCTTCCCACGTAATAACTAAAACATGACAAAGTTTTTTGCCTTGTTGTGTGTGTTTGTGTGTGCTTTCACAATGAAACCACATATACACAAAAAAGGCAAAATGCAACGACACCCGTGTGTCACTCCTTATCCTTCTCAGAAGTTAAATGTGAAGCATTCGTAGGAGCGGAGGTTTGAAAAGCAGCTCGCGCCTTCTCGGCACGTTCACGCTGACGCGCTTCAATTGCATCAAACTTTGAAAAGAGTGCCGATTGCGCTTGAAGAGATGCCCCGCGGAGATTTACTTCTCCCTTGCGGTCATCCACCTCGTATCCCGCTATGCGATAGCGTTGCGCCATCTCTCGCTCCTTGTCCCGATGCATCCGCTCCAGTTCTCTCTCATTATTCATGTGCAGATGCGACAGTTCCTGAATCTGTTCACAAAAAGAGGTAGTTAA
>NW_902834.1:0-937 GCF_000209065.1 Trypanosoma cruzi | reverse complement strand
CAATTCGGCCCTCTCTTTCTCTTTCTCTCTCTTGCGCTTTCGGGCGGGCCCGCCACCAACCGTTTGCACAGGCAGGGCGCCAGACAGGGCAGGATGTTACGTGCGCGCCGTTGCGCAAGAAAGAAAAACGACAACAATAGCAGGAAGTGGGAGGGAGGGGAGCGGGCGCTCAGCCGAAAGGTGATTTTTATTGTTCCGTTCTCAATGCGTCGCTCAAACTGTTTGGACCTCGAACAACATGTCTCCATCGTAGCGCGTGTGTGTGTGTGCGGGCGTGCGCGTCGCTGGGCCGCAAAACCGCGCAGCGAGAGCAGAGGGACAAAGAAAGAAAAAAAGAAAAAGAAAAAAAAAGAAAGATGGGGGTGTAAAGCAAAGCACTTCAGTGTGAGCTGAGTCGGGAATTGCGTCCTCACGCGTTTTCGTCGTCAGACTGACAGGAAACTGTGGAATTTCATCACGCGTCGCAGCCGCATCTCTCACCCGTGCGCGTCCTCTTTGGTTTTTTTTTTTCCCATCGTTTCCCGAACTGGGGAGGGAGCCTCGACGCGCGCACCGTCACCGCAAACTCTCGCGCAACCGGGCAGTGGCGCCACGCGCGGCACCGACAGCGCGCCACCGGCCCAAGGGTCGCTGCGCTTCACGACCGGCGTGTCTCTTTCTCGGGGCGCCGATGCACCCAAGCGCCCAGCGTCACGGAGCGGTGGGTCTCAAGACGCGCCTTTCCTGGCCATGCGAGGGGAGGCGCGGGGGCCAGCCGGCGAGGTTGCGGCGGGCGGGGCGGCTGTCAGACCTGTTGAGTTTGTTTTTGGCCATCACGCAAGCGCGTTCACGGGGCCACGCGCCCTCGCGCACAAGAGTTGGTTGCTTCCATCAGCAGCGGCGTGCGCCCACCACAACCCACCTCCGGGCAATTCGGCCCTCTCTTTCTCTTTCTCTC
>NW_902833.1:0-937 GCF_000209065.1 Trypanosoma cruzi | reverse complement strand
CTTTGAAATCGTTCACGGAGAGTGCCTTTGCCAAGGCAATAGCGACGAAACTCACGGAGTTTGAGCCGCCAACAGGGCGTCAAGCAAAGCCCTGCGTCTTGAAGTTGGCCCTGAATTGCATCCCAAGGGAGATGAGGGTTTGCTGCCGAGTGAATATGAAAAAACGATCCGTAAAATAAAGTACGGGGTGCTGCACACACCGTGGGCCACGAAATTTTTGCTGGTGGACGGCTTTGTTTTTCAGAGTCCAATCCAATGACGCTGGTTGGGCTGCGGATGGCTACGGCGGGTGGGCACCACACCACCGCCAGCACTGTGCGGCAGTTCACTGAGTGCCTGGCGGCATATTTTAATGGTTGGGAGGAGTTATCCCGAGACATGTCGTGGGATATTATTTATGTGCAGCATGCAGACAGCAAGCTGATGAATGGCTGGCAGAGATGTGATGTCGTAAATTCCGATAATGCGAGTGAGGAAGAAAACAAGGGGATTGCGGCGTTCTGGGAGGAAGAGGTGCGCCAGTATGTAGCAGCAATATCATCCAGAGAGTTTAGAAGGGACGAAGCTCTCTGAGGTGGGGAAGAACCACCGAAATGGTAAAAATAAATTAGGGAATGAAAGGGCAATTTTGATTTGTGGTAAAGAAATATTGTGGGAGTTATATATTTTTGGATGCTTTTGTGTGAGCATGCGGTGCGGATGCACCATCCCCATGCGGCAGCACCGCGCACAGATGCCAAAATGTCCAACGCTATCGAACTTAACGGTGACCGAAGAAATTAGGGAGGGAGCGGGGTTGTTTGGCTTCTGGTGAAAAACATTGGGTGATCTTTATATGGTATGCTGATTGTGTGTGGGTACGAGGCGTAATTGGAGAATTGCCCCGGTATGAGGGAATCATTGTGGCTGGCGGTGTCACGGCGTTACTGCATTGTCC
>NW_902832.1:0-937 GCF_000209065.1 Trypanosoma cruzi | reverse complement strand
AGCCAAGGCTACCAAAATAGTAATCCGTATCCGGAAAAAGAGAACCGAAATGCGAGAGTTGTGCGTTGATGGGGCTGGCAAACGCCTCACACTGCACATCGAAGGCCTCACACAGCTGTCGCATGACGAGAGGTGGAACGGCGGCATGTGGGCCTTGATTGTAGCCCATTTCCCCAAAAAGAGAGCGGTAGCGCAGAAGCATTGTGAAGACACGTAAGAAAAACGGCTCAGATGTCATGAAAACATGCAAACCATCGGATACACTTGTTCTCTGCTGCGTCACTGCGCATTGCCATACATTCCGTGCAGACTCCACTCCGCGTCCATTGACGGCAGTCCCTTCCCGTTCCCTTTGGAGACGTGCGTCCCACAACAGCGACAACCGCTCGACAGTGCGCTGAAGCACTTCAACCGCTCGGCCCCCGTAGCGCAACGTCACACAGTCTTGCGTCATGCGTACCTCCACCAGCCCTGATAAAGTCATGCCTGGTTCGTCACAGCACGAGCGTCGCGCCAGGCACCGCTCGCTCAGTTTCTTTCGAAGCCCGCGCACATAGTGACCCATGCGGACCGTCACATTCTTGGGAAACTCCTTCATTTTATTTGCCGTCACCATCGTCTTCTCGCGTGGGAGACGAATCCCCCGCAACGCGAGTGTGGCCGCAACAAAAAGGCATGTTGACGTTCCGCGGATGTTATTAAACTCGTCTGCTGGAAGAAGCGGATCAAAATACACCGGCCTCGGCGGCTCCAAGATGATGTCTTCACGGTCCACACGCCTAGAATCCATAGTAGATGGCTCCGTCGGCGCAATTTCCACCCAATACTGCCCACCAGCCATGTTCGCCACGTCCACGACGGTGTACAGCGTGGCGTCGTGGACGTGGCGGAGACGGACCGTCTCGCCGCGGTCAAGAAGCGTCACGGTGTCACGGTT
>NW_902831.1:0-937 GCF_000209065.1 Trypanosoma cruzi | reverse complement strand
CGTTCAACTTGCGACGGAGATGCGACAAACTACCTCCATGACAGTGCTCTAGAAAGATCTCCAGCTGTCGAGCCCCACTAGAGAGTTCTTTTGTCTGGCAGCCGTAGTACGCAACTATGTTTTTGTGCTTTAACGATCGCATCAAATTTATCTCACGTTGAATGCTCGCCACGTTTTCGGCGTCTTCATCGAGCGAAATTTCCAGCACCTTCACAGCCATGATCTTCCCCTCGCTCGTGATGCCTTCATAGACGCTGCCAAAGGAACCCTTGCCGAGTAGTCCCATCTTGCTCCACTGTACATCCTCGTCCTCACGGAAGTTTATCGTCTGCGAAAAGAAACGTGCGGTGGAGCTGAAATTGACGGAGATGTTGCTGGAGCCAATGGGCAGAAAGTCCGCATGGCCTGGGGTAAAAAACTCATTCGACGAGTCCTCACCCACTGAACCCGTGATTTGCAGCGGGCGATGTGTTTGCTGCTGTGACGAAAGTCCTAATTGTACCAGCTGCGACTGCCCCGTGGCGATGGAGGGATGCATCCGTCGCTGCTCCTCCTTCCGCACCCTATACGAGTCACGCACATACAGTCGGAGAACCGACGTGCTGCTACGTTCCCCGTCATCCGCAACAGGACTCGTCTCCACAGTTTGAGACCCGGGACGTGAGAGGGAGGCACTTCTGCGAAGCACCCCTCTTGCCGAAAACCGCCGGGACGCCTTGGGCGGCAAATGCTGCGACTGCGACGATTTTGACGACGGTCTCGCATCAACCGCCGCGTTCTTTTGTTTCTCCAACCGCAACGTCTGCAAAAACTGCGTAATGAGATTTTTAAAGTCCTGCGAAACGTCAATGTCGACATGGTCCCCAGCGGCGTCGATGCAATACATGTCAAAGTCACAAAGACGGTTGTACGCAAAGCGCCGCATGATATCCTTCGC
>NW_902830.1:0-937 GCF_000209065.1 Trypanosoma cruzi | reverse complement strand
TGACACGAACTTTTCGTGTAAACAGTACATCTTCAGTCTTAGTTACAAGGGTGGATTTTTTTTCGCTGCTCCGAGTATCCGTCTGGCATTTCCAGAGCTGAATCAAGTTTTTGCATTGCCCGGAAATTGATCGTATGCCTCCTCTCATAGTCCCTCCATTGACGAAGAAAGAACACACCCTCGTGAAGAAGTTTTACACCCGGTAGTCTGTCAAATTAAGAATTCCTTCAAGAAGCTGCCGGCCCTTTACGTAAGCATCGAGTCTCCGAATAAACATCTCCCCCGTCGCATTGTAGTCTTTCATCAACGGTCGCCCTGGAGCCAATACAATCCAAAAAAAAATATTAGGCTTCAAGCTGGTGCTGAGAGTAGCTCCGTCCAGCATTAGATCTTCCACCAGACTGTCAACAGTCCACGGCGGTCACTCTTTACTCACCACCAAATGTCGAGCTGTAGCGTCGGAGCCAACACAGGTGCCGCTGGCTCCAAAGGACACTCGCGGCTGTTTCGTCCCGCAGTCCCAATGGCGTTGGGCGTGGCACTCGCACGGCGGGGCGGTCGGTGCGCCATGCAGCCGCACTGCAACGCCTGTCGGTGAAGCAGCCGAGGCCCACCGTCTCCGCAGCAACACGGGGCGTGCAACCAACCACAACACCGCCACATTATCGCCCTTTTAATTTTACTCACGTTGTCTGTCCGTGTGCCCTATCCCTGACAATAAAAATAAGGGCACACCTTCACAGAAGAAAAATAAAGGAGGCACGATCCCACCGTCCCGCCGCGGGTCAACACTCTCCTCCACCCACCGCCATCACCGCGCAGGAGACCGCAGTCACATCGCAGAGTCAGCACCACAATGTGCACCACACCATCGTGCAGTGAACAATGGACGAGACGCAGCCATGCATCGCCCCGCTCCATTTTCCCACCACTCAAG
>NW_902829.1:0-937 GCF_000209065.1 Trypanosoma cruzi | reverse complement strand
ATACATTGAAAGAGAGTGCCTCTGACTCCCGCCATTCATAATTCGAAACAAAAATTTAGACAACAACGTGTGGTGCAGCAGCCGCTCGAAAACGATCCGCCGACTGCAGCACCCTTGTGGGCAAGAGCTCGCGAAATTCCTCCAAGAAGCGGATAATTCAGGGTTGTTTGGTGTCCAGTGTGTGCACACGCAAACATACATTGAAAGAGAGTGCCTCTGACTCCCGCCATTCATAATTCGAAACAAAAATTTAGACAACAACGTGTGGTGCAGCAGCCGCTCGAAAACGATCCGCCGACTGCAGCACCCTTGTGGGCAAGAGCTCGCGAAACTCCTCCAAGAAGCGGATAATTCAGGGTTGTTTGGTGTCCAGTGTGTGCACACGCAAACATACATTGAAAGAGAGTGTCTCTGACTCCCGCCATTCATAATTCGAAACAAAAATTTAGACCACAGCGTGTGGTGCAGCAGCCGCTCGAAAACGATCCGCCGACTGCAGCACCCTTGTGGGCAAGAGCTCGCGAAATTCCTCCAAGAAGCGGATAATTCAGGGTTGTTTGGTGTCCAGTGTGTGCACACGCAAACATACATTGAAAGAGAGTGCCTCTGACTCCCGCCATTCATAATTCGAAACAAAAATTTAGACCACAACGTGTGGTGCAGCAGCCGCTCGAAAACGATCCGCCGACTGCAGCACCCTTGTGGGCAAGAGCTCGCGAAATTCCTCCAAGAAGCGGATAATTCAGGGTTGTTTGGTGTCCAGTGTGTGCACACGCAAACATACATTGAAAGAGAGTGCCTCTGACTCCCGCCATTCATAATTCGAAACAAAAATTTAGACCACAACGTGTGGTGCAGCAGCCGCTCGAAAACGATCCGCCGACTGCAGCACCCTTGTGGGGCAGAGCTCGCGAAACTCCTCCAAGCAGCGGATAAT
>NW_902828.1:0-937 GCF_000209065.1 Trypanosoma cruzi | reverse complement strand
GGCGCCTCCTCCTGCCCTCAACGACGGCGTTTCATCCCGCGGCGTGATAACAATTTCAGCGTCCTCAAACTCCGCCTTCATGGCCGGGAGAAGCTGCGTCTCCACGTAAGACCGCACCTGCTGCATCATCTTGGAGACAGTCTCGTTGGGAAGCGCTCGAAACTCGAAGAGGAACTCGCACTCCGCGGGCACGGTGTTCGAGGCGTTGCCGCCACTGATGAGGTTCGTCGACAGCGTTGAGAACGGCACCTCGAAGTCATGCCGGGTGCCGTTCCGGCGGTACTCCTCCGCAATCTCGCGCAGCTTCGTAATGAGTTTTGTGGCGTAGTCGATGGCGTTGCAGCTTTCACCCGTCAGCGCGAACGACGAATGCGCCGCCTTGCCCCGCACACGCACCCAAAAGTGGGAGGTGCCCTTGTGAGCAATCACCACAGTCATGCCGGTCGGCTCCCCAATGATGCAGCCTTCCGCCCTGACGTCGTGGTCCCGCGCAAACTCCGCCAGCTCCATGCCGCCGAGACAGCTCACCTCCTCGTCGTACGACCACGCGAAGTGGATCGGCTTCGCGCGCTTCATCTTGAGGAGCTCGGGGGCCAGAGACATGCACACGGCAACAAAGCCCTTCATGTCGGACGTGCCGCGACCGTACAGTTTCCCATCCCGCTCCGTCAGCGTAAACGGATCGCTGTCCCACTTCTGCCCGTCCACCGGGACCACGTCCGTGTGGCCGGAGAGAATGATGCCGCCCTTCGTCACGCCGCCGTCGCCCGGCAGCGTCGCCCACAGGTTTGCCTTGTTCCTCTCGGCGTTGTGTAGCAGGGTGCACTTGACACCAAGCCCCTCCAGGTAGTCCTTGCAGTAGTGGATGAGCTCAAGGTTCGAGTTGCGGCTCGTCGTGTCAAAGGCCACAAGCTTCGCCAGCCACTGTGGTGGTCCA
>NW_902827.1:0-937 GCF_000209065.1 Trypanosoma cruzi | reverse complement strand
AGCAACACGTTCGTCACGTCACAGAGACGTCTTGGACCTCTGAGACGCCGCCCGCACTGTTTCCATCCCCTCCAATGTAGAAGTGGGAGATCTTTTTATCTTCCGTATTTTTCAAATCACATTCTGCATCTCCCAATACACGCCGACCATCGACGTACGCGGAGCCTTGGGTGCCGTTCCGTAACAAAATTACCACGTGGTGTGTTGTTGCCTCCGATGTGCTGCTGGGCTCCTTAGGAGTTCCGCCACCGCACAGCACCTGCCACTTCTTTTCTTTGTTGTACGACAGTCCCAGAAGTACTGGATTATTATCGTCAATCCACTTCGCACCCAACAAAGAAATGGGAGAACCCTCCTGCGGCACGCCGTCGATGGACACCGTCGCCACAAGAGTGAAGTTGTAGTTCGCAAAGTGGTACGGCTGATTCTCCCCCTGCTCGCCAACAGGCCACTCCGCCCACGCACCATGGAACTTCACACCATCGGAAGTCTTTTTTGCCCCTGTCTCCCCTGTTTCCCCATCTTTCTTATTTACTGTGGCGTTCACCTCGAGGTACTCGTCCTTCCATGTATTTCCAAAGATGTTGTCCGACAAAAAGCCAACCAGCCCATCCGTCGGCATGGCAGCGCTGCAGGCAGTGTTAGGTGGGGCACTCTCCTCAGCACTTGAGGAGCAAAGCTTGGAGACACGTCCGTCCACTTCCTTCCACGTCGCCAGCACATCCTTCACACGCTGTAGCTGCTCAGTCAGAAGCACAGAGACCATACCGGGTGATGGTTTTTTTCCATCGCCCTTCTTCTTCTCGTACAGTGCGATCAACTCCTCCTTCTTATCTTCACTTTTCCCACTTTTGTACAACAGGGAGCTGGCAGCAGCGTCATCATCATCATTAGATACCGGCCCAATATCAACAATGTGCGTATGTCCGTCAGCCAA
>NW_902826.1:0-937 GCF_000209065.1 Trypanosoma cruzi | reverse complement strand
CGCGAAATTCCTCCAAGCAGCGGATAGTTCAGGGTTGTTGGCGTCCAGTGTGTGAACACGCAAACAGACATTGACAGAGAGTGTCTCTGACCACCACCATTCATAATTCGAAACAGAAATTTAGACCACAGCGTGTGGTGCAGCAGCCACTCGAAAACGATTATCCGACTGCAGCACCCTTGTGGGCAAGGTCTCGCGACATTCCTCCAAGCAGCGGATAGTTCAGGGTTGTTTGGCGTCCAGTGTGTGAACACGCAAACAGACATTGAAAGAGAGTGTCTCTGACCACCACCATTCATAATTCGAAACAAAAATTTAGACCACAACGTGTGGTGCAGCGGCCACTCGAAAACGATCCGCCGACTGCAGCACCCATGAGGGCAAGATCTCGCGAAATTCCTCCAAGCAGCGGATAGTTCAGGGTTGTTTGGCGTCCAGTGTGTGAACACGCAAACAGACATTGAAAGAGAGTGTCTCTGACCACCACCATTCATAATTCGAAACAAAAATTTAGACCACAACGTGTGGTGCAGCGGCCACTCGAAAACGATCCGCCGAGTGCAGCACCCATGTGGGCAAGATCTCGCGAAACTCCTCCAAGCAGCGGATAGTTCCGGGTTGTTTGGTGTCCAGTGTGTGAACACGCAAACAGACATTGAAAGAGAGTGTCTCTGACCACCACCATTCATAATTCGAAACAAAAATTTAGACCACAACGTGCGGTGCAGCAGCCGCTCGAAAACGATCCGCCGACTGCAGCACCCATGTGGGCAAGATCTCGCGAAATTCCTCCAAGCAGCGGATAGTTCAGGGTTGTTTGGCGTCCAGTGTGTGAACACGCAAACAGACATTGAAAGAGAGTGTCTCTGACCACCACCATTCATAATTCGAAACAAAAATTTAGACCACAACGTGCGGTGCAGCAGCCGCTCGAAAA
>NW_902825.1:0-937 GCF_000209065.1 Trypanosoma cruzi | reverse complement strand
CCGGCAGCACATTTCACACACCACGAGACGGCATCCACGCAAGAAAGGCACACAACGCCAGCAGCCACCCACCATGCAGGAGGAGAAGATATCCACCACCATATTCTCCCAGCTCATTCACACAGCCAACGGGAAATGGCAAAAACCCACGGCCACCACACAACGCACACGGAGCGAGCACCCACCACACCAGCCACACGCGCCAGTGGACCCTCATCCATCCATGACGCGGCAACAAAATTTCCAGCCATCCCGCCCTCAATGGGACACGGAGCCCAACTCAACGCAGTCACACGCGGTGCACCACACCCGCAGGAAAGGAGACTCGGGCTGCGCACTCCCTCTCCCTCCTCCCTTCTCCTCATGGCAACGGAGGAAGACAACAGCCGCCACACGCAACTGCCAGCATGCACTGCAAAAGAAGCATTCAAATCCACTGCAATGTGCATCTTGTGTGTGTGTGCCTGCAGAAACACAAAGCATAAAAGTAGAAAAAAGAGAGCAGAGTATGTGGAGAGACGCAAAAAAATGTACAGCGGAGGTGCGTGGCGGAAGCAACAAGAAGAAGACCGCTCAAACTCACGACTGCACTGCAGTCCAGGCAGTGGCAATTCACACAAGATTTGTTTAAAACAAAAAACAAAAAAAAACCTTCCCCTTTATCTTATACAAACCCCATCACACAAAATAATTATAAATAAAAAAGAAATCATCCATTACTGTTCCACACAAATTTAAAAAGCTGCCGGCTGCCGTGTGGCCACACCAAACTGTCTGCATATATTTTGCCCTAAAAAAAACTTGAAAACGTATTTAAATGTCTTTCAACCGTCTGACCCTCTGTGTGTCCGCACGTCGTTTATATTTCATGGGGTCATCTGCGTGTTGCTGCTCCCCTCAGCCCTCTCATCGGCGTGTGAGTGCGGCCCGCAGAGCA
>NW_902824.1:0-937 GCF_000209065.1 Trypanosoma cruzi | reverse complement strand
AGTTTGCCTTGCAAGGGATGGGGCATGATTGTGGTGACATCACCGAACGAGGGCAACTTCAAAGAATGGGAGAAACAAAGTGGATCCGTACGAATCGTAATGAATTGTCCTGAGAAAGACGATGTAAAGGCGATGTGCGTTTGTATGAAGCGCAATGAGCCAACTGTGCAAGCGGTGTACATGAAGATGGTGGAGGGTCGAATGGATAAAGTGGGACCGCTTCTTCGCTACGTCTTTGATCAGCGCAAATACAAAGAGCGGATCGACTCGTGCAGAAGTACAGTTAATAAAATGGCCTTGCCGGATACCAACTATTACTCTGTTTTGGGGACTGATAAAGTGTGTGATGGTAGCCACGTCTCTCACAAACTTGTAAAGGTCGTACGAGTACGAGGAAAAGATGATTCCGAATTGCCTTACAATGCACTGGTATCTTCCCACCTTGCAGAATTAACGTTATGCATGTTGGCGGAGTTAATGGTGCCGAATGATTTTAATTTACTCATATTGGCTATCAAGGACGATCTCATATCAAAAGTCCTTGAAGATCATTCCTTGTTTGCATTTTTAAGTGAGGCCTTTGTAAATGCAATAATACCGAAACTCAGGGAGCTGAAACTAGAAAAAGATGCTCCACCACACCGCTGTGCGTTGAGAGTGCGTCTACATGAGCGCCCCTTCAAGCCCTGTCTTTTAGAGTGCCTGGAAAATTTAAAAAAGAAAATTAATATAGAGTGTCGGGTGCTGTACAAACCGGAGGCTGAAAACTTTCCGTTGGTGGACGGCTTTTTCTTTTTGGACTCAAATCCGAAGACGCTGGTTGGGCTGCGGATGGCTACGGCGAGTGAGCATCACACCATACCCAGCACTGTGAGGCAGTTCAATGAGCGTATGGCTAAATATTTTAATGGTTGGGAGGAATTTTCTGAAGGATTGG
>NW_902823.1:0-937 GCF_000209065.1 Trypanosoma cruzi | reverse complement strand
TGTGGAAGACGCACCACTGCTACGTGGGTGTGACATTCAGCGGCGTGGGTGCTGCGCTGACTTTCTCTCCCAACAGTATGCCGCTGCATCTCCCCATCAACATCACGCTCACTGGGTGCACATTCCGTGACGGAGCCGCGCTGCAGTTTGTTGGGGGCACTGAGGTGGCCGAGTCGGCCGGCGTCCTGATCCGCGTGAGCCAGACGGTGATGCGGTCCTCCGTTGTTCTATTTAGACGTGCCCTCCCGCAGCACTGCGACATCGCCGTCACGGAGGTTGACGCGGTGCAGTCCTCCGATATCCCGCTTTCAGGCACTGCAAGCAGCAGGCTGAGCGTGGTGATGCTGGACGACGTCGTGTTGACTGCGTCCTCGCTGCTGGTCAGCAACGTCAAGGCGCGTGCTTTGGGTTACAGTGGATATGGTTTGTACTCGACCGGGACACTGACGCTGGTGGGCGGCAGCTCGCTGTACACGCGGTACTGCAGCTTTGATAAATACACATACATGTTGTACATGTATAGGCTCATTGCCAGTGATCGCTCCGTTTTTGCGCTGCTCAACAATACGATGGCCACCGGGACAAGTTTCCTGTACCAGTACCACGACTTCACCGTGTCGAATCACAGCGTGGTGCGCGTGGTGGGGAACAGCGGCTCCGTGTCCTACGCCATCTATGCATATAATTCTTGGACCGTCCGGAATTCAAGCTGGCTGGATTGGCGCGACAACGACGTGGGATTGGGTGCGATGTTCTACTACTCTTCCTTTGGCGGTTCTGTGAACATCGATGGCAGCAGTGTGGTGACGCTGACGGGCTGCAAGATGGGCTCAACGGGGTTGTCTAAGTCTCTGCTGTCGCGGATTGACGCCGGCTACGGGTTCGTTGCTGGGTGCCTGACGGTTGCGGGCCGGGTGCTGACGACGGCGGCTGGACT
>NW_902822.1:0-937 GCF_000209065.1 Trypanosoma cruzi | reverse complement strand
AATAGAGACAGAGCACTTCCACGGCACCATGAGACAAGTGCGCCCCTGTTTCCAGCCACGCCTCAGACCCATCACGAAACTCCTCTACACTGCTGTTTCGTGGAATACCATCCGTATCCATAAACTCCGCACAAGTGCTAGATGCTTCACTACAAGTCTTATCATTCCCAGAGGCGTACTTAGCCTTCAGATGTCTCCCTGTACGGCGTACTATATGGGGTGCAATGCTTAGTGCGAGGTCAGCCATTCTTTGCAGGACCCGCTGAAAATGAAGCATCTCCTCACCCTCCTCACGCTTGGCTTGAAACGCAGTTTTATCAACCGCTTGCTCCAATTTAAACTTCAGAGCGTAATTCCGCAACTCGCTATCCGTTTCACATAAAATCAGCAACGAGTCCACCTTGGCGCTTATAAGCCGGAGTACCTCAGTGTCAGCATCCTTAATGGAGACATCGCAGCCAGACATTTTCTTTTCTCCTATTTGCCCCTTTAAAAGTGAAAAGAAAACACAAATATGCACAGAGAGAGAGAGAGAGAGAGAGAGAGAGAAAATAGGGGAGGGGGAAGAGGAATAAGAGGACAGGCCGCAATGCATGCATGAGCCTCAAACATCGGCCGATACAAAACAAACAAAAGGACACAAAGACAAAAATAAATTGGCGGAAGACGGCTCCAACGCAATGCCAACTATTTTTTCCCTTTTTTTTCCTCCTTCTCTCTCAGCTTCTCCTTCACAGAACGCATCCGATAACGGCAGGGGGTGACATGCATCCATTTCTTTGCAGGTTAAGAGGCGAGTTGACTGTGGCCGAGGGAAAAATGAATACATCGAAGGATTTTGTTCAGGCAGTCCCCTTCAGGAGCGGGTTCACTCCTCATTCATGCCGTCCCCCCTTCCCAACTTCCCCGCCATGAATGAGAATTCAAAAAAAAAAAA
>NW_902821.1:0-937 GCF_000209065.1 Trypanosoma cruzi | reverse complement strand
GCACACGCAAACATACATGAAAAGAGAGTGCTTCTGACTCCCGCCATTCATAATTCAAGACAAAAATTTAGACAACAACGTGTGGTGCAGCAGCCGCTCGAAAACGATCCGCCGACTGCAGCACCCTTGTGGGCAAGAGCTCGCGAAACTCCTCCAAGAAGCGGATAATTCAGGGTTGTTTGGTGTCCAGTGTGTGCACACGCAAACATACATTGAAAGAGAGTGTCTCTGACTCCCGCCATTCATAATTCAAAACAAAAATTTAGACCACAGCGTGTGGTGCAGCAGCCGCTCGAAAACGATCCGCCGACTGCAGCACCCTTGTGGGCAAGAGCTCGCGAAATTCCTCCAAGAAGCGGATAATTCAGGGTTGTTTGGTGTCCAGTGTGTGCACACGCAAACATACATTGAAAGAGAGTGCCTCTGACTCCCGCCATTCATAATTCGAAACAAAAATTTAGACCACAACGTGTGGTGCAGCAGCCGCTCGAAAACGATCCGCCGACTGCAGCACCCTTGTGGGCAAGAGCTCGCGAAATTCCTCCAAGAAGCGGATAATTCAGGGTTGTTTGGTGTCCAGTGTGTGCACACGCAAACATACATTGAAAGAGAGTGTCTCTGACTCCCGCCATTCATAATTCAAAACAAAAATTTAGACCACAACGTGTGGTGCAGCAGCCGCTCGAAAACGATCCGCCGACTGCAGCACCATTGTGGGCAAGATCTCGCGACATTCCTCCAAACAGCGGATAGTTCAGGGTTGTTTGGTGTCCAGTGTGTGCACACGCAAACATACATTGAAAGAGAGTGCCTCTGACTCCCGCCATTCATAATTCAAGACAAAAATTTAGACCACAGCGTGTGGTGCAGCAGCCGCTCGAAAACGATCCGCCGACTGCAGCACCCTTGTGGGCAAGAGCTCGCGAAATTCCTCCAA
>NW_902820.1:0-937 GCF_000209065.1 Trypanosoma cruzi | reverse complement strand
AAGGATCCGCGGAGTGCAGCACCCTTGGGGCAGGAGCTCGCGAAATTCCTCCAAGCAGCGGATAGTTCAGGGTTGTTTGGTGTCCAGTGTGTGCACACGCAAACATACATTGAAAGAGAGTGCCTCTGACTCCCGTCATTCATAATTCGAAACAAAAACATAGACCACAACGTGTGGTGCAGCAGCCGCTCGAAAACGATCCGCCGAGTGCAGCACCCTTGTGGGCAGGAGCTCGCGAAACTCCTCCAAGAAGCGGATAATTCAGGGTTGTTTGGTGTCCAGTGTGTGAACACGCAAACATACATTGAAAGAGAGTGCCTCTGACTCCCGCCATTCATAATTCGAAACAAAAACATAGACCACAACGTGTGGTGCAGCAGCCGCTCGAAAACGATCCGCCGAGTGCAGCACCCTTGTGGGCAGGAGCTCGCGAAATTCCTCCAAGCAGCGGATAATTCAGGGTTGTTTGGTGTCCAGTGTGTGAACACGCAAACATACATTGAAAGAGAGTGCCTCTGACTCCCGCCATTCATAATTCGAAACAAAAATTTAGACCACAGCGTGTGGTGCAGCAGCCGCTCGAAAACGATCCGCCGACTGCAGCACCCTTGTGGGCAGGAGCTCGCGAAATTCCTCCAAGCAGCGGATAGTTCAGGGTTGTTTGGTGTCCAGTGTGTGCACACGCAAACATACATTGAAAGAGAGTGCCTCTGACTCCCGCCATTCATAATTCGAAACAAAAACATAGACCACAACGTGTGGTGCAGCAGCCGCTCGAAAACGATCCGCCGAGTGCAGCACCATTGTGGGCAAGAGCTCGCGAAATTACTCCAAGCAGCGGATAGTTCAGGGTTGTTTGGTGTCCAGTGTGTGCACACGCAAACATACATTGAAAGAGAGTGCCTCTGACTCCCGCCATTCATAATTCGAAACAAAA
>NW_902819.1:0-937 GCF_000209065.1 Trypanosoma cruzi | reverse complement strand
GTGTTCACACACTGAA
The DNA here is from genome assembly GCF_000209065.1 of Trypanosoma cruzi. Lineage (NCBI taxonomy): Eukaryota > Euglenozoa > Kinetoplastea > Trypanosomatida > Trypanosomatidae > Trypanosoma > Trypanosoma cruzi. The sequence goes on along the minus strand of NW_902819.1, from coordinate 921 downwards.
CGCCAAACAACCCGGAACTATCCGCTGCTTGGAGGAATGTCGCGAGATCTTGCCCACAAGGGTGCTGCAGTCGGATAATCGTTTTCGAGTGGCTGCTGCACCACACGTTGTGGTCTAAATTTTTGTTTCGAATTATGAATGGTGGTGGTCAGAGGCACTCTCTTTCAATGTCTGTTTGCGTGTTCACACACTGGACGCCAAACAACCCTGAACTATCCGCTGCTTGGAGGAATTTCGCGAGATCTTGCCCACATGGGTGCTGCAGTCGGCGGATCGTTTTCGAGCGGCCGCTGCACCACACGCTGTGGTCTAAATTTTTGTTTCGAATTATGAATGGTGGTGGTCAGAGGCACTCTCTTTCAATGTCTGTTTGCGTGTTCACACACTGGACGCCAAACAACCCGGAACTATCCGCTGCTTGGAGGAATGTCGCGAGATCTTGCCCACAAGGGTGCTGCAGTCGGATAATCGTTTTCGAGTGGCTGCTGCACCACACGTTGTGGTCTAAATTTTTGTTTCGAATTATGAATGGTGGTGGTCAGAGGCACTCTCTTTCAATGTCTGTTTGCGTGTTCACACACTGGACGCCAAACAACCCTGAACTATCCGCTGCTTGGAGGAGTTTCGCGAGATCTTGCCCACATGGGTGCTGCAGTCGGCGGATCGTTTTCGAGCGGCTGCTGCACCACACGCTGTGGTGCTAAATTTTTGTTTCGAATTATGAATGGTGGTGGTCAGAGACACTCTCTTTCAATGTCTGTTTGCGTGTTCACACACTGGACGCCAAACAACCCTGAACTATCCGCTGCTTGGAGGAGTTTCGCGAGATCTTGCCCACATGGGTGCTGCAGTCGGCGGATCGTTTTCGAGCGGCTGCTGCACCGCACGTTGTGGTCTAAATTTTTGTTTCGAATTAAGAAT
>NW_902818.1:0-937 GCF_000209065.1 Trypanosoma cruzi | reverse complement strand
TGCCCACAAGGGTGCTGCACTCGGCTGATCGCTTTCGAGCGGCTGCTGCATCACACGTTGTGGTCTAAATTTTTGTTTCCAATTGTGAATGGTGGGAGTCAGAGACACTCTCTTTCAATACCTGTTTGCGTGTTCATACACTGGACACCAAACAACCGTGAATTATCCGCTGCTTGGAGGAATTTCGCGAGCTCTTGCCCACAAGGGTGCTGCACTCGGCTGATCGCTTTCGAGCGGCTGCTCCATCACACGTTGTGGTCTAAATTTTTGTTTCCAATTGTGAATGGTGGGAGTCAGAGACACTCTCTTTCAATACCTGTTTGCGTGTTCATACACTGGACACCAAACAACCCTGAACTATCCGCTGCTTGGAGGAATTTCGCGAGCTCTTGCCCACAAGGTTGCTGCACTCGGCTGATCGCTTTCGAGCGGCCGCTGCATCACACGTTGTGGTCTAAATTTTTGTTTCCAATTGTGAATGGTGGGAGTCAGAGACACTCTCTTTCAATACCTGTTTGCGTGTTCATACACTGGACACCAAACAACCCTGAACTATCCGCTGCTTGGAGGAATTTCGCGAGCTCTTGCCCACAAGGTTGCTGCACTCGGCTGATCGTTTTCGAGCGGCCGCTGCATCACACGTTGTGGTCCAAATTTTTGTTTCCGATTGTGAATGGTGGGAGTCAGAGACACTCTCTTTCAATACCTGTTTGCGTGTTCATACACTGGACACCAAACAACCCTGGATTGTCGGCTGCTTGGAGGAATTTCGCGAGCTCTTGCCCACAAGGGTGCTGCACTCGGCTGATCGCTTTCGAGCGGCTGCTCCATCACACGTTGTGGTCTAAATTTTTGTTTCCGATTGTGAATGGTGGGAGTCAGAGACACTCTCTTTCAATACCTGTTTGCGTGTTCATACACTGGACACCAAACAACC
>NW_902817.1:0-937 GCF_000209065.1 Trypanosoma cruzi | reverse complement strand
CTGTTTGCGTGTTCCACACTGAACGCCAAACAACCCGGAACTATCCGCTGCTTGGAGGAATTTCGCGAGATCCTGCCCACAACGGTGCTGCACTCGGCGGATCGTTTTCGAGCGGCTGCTGCACCACACGCTGTGGTCTAAATTTTTGTTTCGAATTATGAATGGTGGTGGTCAGAGACACTCTCTTTCAATGTCTGTTTGCGTGTTCACACACTGAACGCCAAACAACCCGGAACTATCCGCTGCTTGGAGGAATTTCGCGAGATCTTGCCCACAGGGGTGCTGCACTCGGATAATCGTTTTCGAGTGGCTGCTGCACCACACGTTGTGGTCTAAATTTTTGTTTCGAATTATGAATGGTGGTGGTCAGAGACACTCTCTTTCAATGTCTGTTTGCGTGTTCACACACTGAACGCCAAACAACCCGGAACTATCCGCTGCTTGGAGGAATTTCGCGAGATCCTGCCCACAGGGGTGCTGCACTCGGCGGATCGCTTTCGAGCGGCTGCTGCACCACACGCTGTGGTCTATGTTTTTGTTTCGAATTATGAATGGTGGTGGTCAGAGACACTCTCTTTCAATGTCTGTTTGCGTGTTCACACACTGAACGCCAAACAACCCGGAACTATCCGCTGCTTGGAGGAATTTCGCGAGATCTTGCCCACAACGGTGCTGCACTCGGATAATCGTTTTCGAGTGGCTGCTGCACCACACGTTGTGGTCTAAATTTTTGTTTCGAATTATGAATGGTGGTGGTCAGAGACACTCTCTTTCAATGTCTGTTTGCGTGTTCACACACTGAACGCCAAACAACCCGGAACTATCCGCTGCTTGGAGGAATTTCGCGAGATCTTGCCCACAGGGGTGCTGCACTCGGCGGATCGTTTTCGAGAGGCTGCTGCACCACACGTTGTGGTCTAAATTTTTGTTTCGAATT
>NW_902816.1:0-937 GCF_000209065.1 Trypanosoma cruzi | reverse complement strand
TTGTTTTGAGGGCATGCAGCCGCATGATTCCGTCAATCTTCCAACGACGGTGCAGCCCGATAAGAGCCAAGTTCACTCCAACGACTTTGTGAACTTTGAGGTGTGGGATTTCCCTGGCCAGAGCGATCCCTTTGACCCCAACAACGCGGGTCCGTATGATGTGGAACAGTTACTTGACAATTGCGGGGCCATTGTTTTTGTGATGGACTGTCGCGAGTTGATTGAGGACTCCCGCGCGCGTCTAATCGATACGGTGTGCGCTGCCTACAGGTACAACCCTGAGCTTTCGGTTGAGGTCTTCATCCACAAGGTGGATGCTCTTAGTGAGGATCATCAGGCAGATCTTCTTGCCAGCCTGCAGCGTCACGTTGATTTGGAGGCAAAGCAGCGTCTCGAGAGCGCGGCACCGCTGCGTTTGAACTTCAACCTTACCTCCATTTATGATCATTCGGTTTTTCAGGCCTTCTCATTGGTGGTGCAAAAACTCATCAAACCACAGTCCCCATACATCACAGAGCTCCTGCAGATGCTGAATAGCAACAGTAACGTGGATCTTTCGTACTTGTTTCTTAGCCGGTCTAAAATTTTTTTGGCCTTGGATGAGCGGAGCCGTGCAAAGTTGCGAACTTACGGCCTCTGCAGCGACGCTATTGAGGTGATGATGAAGATGAGCCAAATCTACACTCCGAGCACGAAGGAAAGGCGGGAAAACTGTCATGGCATCTCCGCTACCAATATTACCAATAATGGTGTAGGAAATGGCCATCGCGTGGAGAGCGTTGAGGCAGCCGTTGCTGCGGGGGCAAATGCCATTATAAAAATCAGCAGTGAGGACTACATTTATGTTAAGGAGTTGCCCAACTCACTCACAGTGGTGTTGATGGCCAAGAAGGAATGCTTCCAAAGCAGAACACTTATCGACTACAATATTTTAGTC
>NW_902814.1:0-937 GCF_000209065.1 Trypanosoma cruzi | reverse complement strand
ACAAAGCTCAGCGTGCTCCCAGCAGCGGTCACGGCGCCAGCGGCGTAGAGCATCTCCCTCGAGACACCGTCGTGCACGTTGCCCTTCGCCAGCAGCATCGACCCGCCGGCCAGGCTCACCGTCGAATAAAACGCCACCGCGTAGTCCTCCGTCGACGAAAATTCGCTCCGCACAAGCGCCACAGCGGAGCCCGACACGCTCACAGCCCCACGCACAGACACCGCGTGCTTGCACAGCAGGAAGCCGCTGTCAACAAACGCCACCACGGAGCCGCCACTCGCCTCAACACCGCCCTCCACCGACACGCACAGCCCCAGCGCCGTCTGCACCAACAGCCCGTCCACGTACAGCGCACCGCGCGACGACAGCGCCACGCCGCCAACAAACAACACGCCAACAGCGTCGCCGAACACAGCCGCCACCTGCGTGCGCGCGATGGTCAGCACGCTACCCGTCAGATTCACGTTGTGCACCACGAGGCACGCGGAGAGGTCGCCAAGGTCGTAGGCGCCGCGGTACGCAACACGCTTCTCTGCGACCAGCACCGAGTCCACCACAGTGACGCGCGAGTCCGGCGAAAACCGGCTCGCCACCACCACGCCGCCGCCGGAGCGCGACTCAAGCCCGCTCACCAAAACATCGGCGCGCTCGCCAGCAGGCGGGTCGGACCGCCACCCGACAACGTACAGGCTCGCTCCACCAAAAAACGTGCAGTTCGCCAGCGTCACGTTGCGCACGCTCCCTGACATCGACTCCACGTCCACCACGACGTCTGCCGCAAAGGTCACACCAACGTAGCACGCCACCGACGTCCCGAGACCGGCGTTCACCTTCACACCCACACGCACATCCCGCACGCACAAGTCGGCGCCGTCAGTGCTCGGTGGCTCGGGGACAGCAACGGGCAGGCACGCATCGCCGTGGCCGCCCTCAGCGC
>NW_902813.1:0-937 GCF_000209065.1 Trypanosoma cruzi | reverse complement strand
TGTCGTTGACTGAGGTTGCTTTAGTGCTGCTTCTCCCACTATCTTTCTTTGTGTCTGTGTGTTGCGTGTGTGTGGAAATGGCTCCTCTTCCGTGCTGTGCATTTGCCGCATAAGGTGCAGATGCCACTTTTGAAATATGTAATGATTTGCGGCTTTTTTGGACTGTGCTTTGATCTGTACCGCCGATTGACAGTCGGACTGGAGGCGCTACTTTTCCTTCACTGTGATCACGTGCTATGTGTGTGTATGGGAGGCCTCTCAGGGAAGCGCTAGCCAAAATTCTTGCAAAGCCCATGTCTGGTGCCATACTTTTTGTTGACGCGGAATGAGTTGGCGTTCTGCATGAAATCTTCTGTGCATTCTTGCCGTGGTGCTCCTCATGCATGGCCCATGGAGAAGACTGGCTGAGGATCGTCAATGGGCTTCTTGTTGAGCCGAGGGGCGCATAACGTTTTCTTTTGCTCATTGAGAGCCCGGGCGTCACGGATGATGCATGTGACAGGCGGAACCTCGTGCATGGCGGAATGAGGAGAGGAAAAGCTGGTTGTTTGATTGTTGCTGACGAGTCCTGCCTCACTGCTTGGAGGGGGCTGTCGTTGTCTGGGGCAACCCGTTTTGTGTTGTCCAGACATTGCTTGCGCCGAGTGGTGGGGTGCCGTGTTGGTGTGTGCGGCACCGTCATGCGGGGCGACTGCGTGGCGTTTACGGACTGTGTGGCTGTGAGCTGATGAATGTGGCGGGAGGCGTGTCTGAGGGGAATCCGCGAACGAAGGAGTGACATGCGTTTGGCGGTGCTGTTGTTCGATGTGCAAGTGAGGAAGGGATACAAGTGATTTCTGACGCGTCGGTGAGTGTGCCACGGCCACCGATGAGTTCTCAGGGAGAGGGAAGGGAGGGAGGGAGACGGAGACTGTGCGCGTCGACCACAGCGTGTGGT
>NW_902812.1:0-937 GCF_000209065.1 Trypanosoma cruzi | reverse complement strand
CGAAATTTAGACAATTGACATGGCGAACGCCTGCGAGTCTTTTCTGTGCTGTTTCCCCGCCACGTGGAGTATGCCGCAATTCAGATTGCGTCACCCGAGAGGGTTCTCGAGCTTGTGCCGCCAGAGATGCTGGACGGCAAGAAGGTGCAGAAGGCCTTCCATGTGACGACGCTGTACATGCGTCGTGACGCCTGCAAGGACCCTGTCCTGCTGCGGCAGCTGGTGGGGCTGCTGGGCGAGTCCATTGAGCTCACGCTGACGAGCGTTGCGTCTGATCCGAAGGGGACGGCGATCGCGGTGCGCAACGAGGGAGAGTTCCCCTGCGAAAATGTTCATCCACACATCACCATCGCGAACGCGCCGGGTGTTCCGCCTGCGCACAGCAACGAGCTGCTGGACGATTCCCATGCGGATGACCCGTGCCGCACCGTCGACAGTCTCCCCGCCGGCACACGTGTCACCGGGACATTTGTCTTCAGGTGGCCGTGAGGGACACTGCGGTGCTCGCCGCTGGCTGCAGTGGCATCCTCTGCCACCCCATGCTGGGCTCGTGGGTGCTGGTGGCCGTGGTGGTGTAAGCACCTGCTTTGTGACTGCATCGCCGAGTGTAGTGCATGACGTTCCCACACTCCCGTGGCGACCCCGCTTCCCACATTCAGTACTGTGATGGTTCTATGGACTTCCGCTGTTGTTTTCTAGGAGCCTGTGGAGGGGATGATCGCGAGGAGGGCTGGCTATTTAAATTAATATGTATCCTGATAAAACGAATACACTTTTTTACGACACTTTTCTACCGTATGATTTTTGGTATGACCACGGCTGTAGGGGATTAGGGAACCGATAGCCGCCAGATAATTTTGTAATTTAATTTTACCATCTCACCCACTCTCTTTTGATTCCCACATTGCGGCGGGGTCCTGTGGCTGGAGAGCCCCAA
>NW_902811.1:0-937 GCF_000209065.1 Trypanosoma cruzi | reverse complement strand
CAGTGACCGGAATACTGCATGAAGAGCACATCACCCGGTTTTGCACCCCTAACAAGCCACGCCATGTAGCGCACAATGTTGTCACGTGTGGGGAGGCCGTTGGCCCCCGGGAACCCCCTCTCATCCACAAGTATGCTCATCTCGTCGATGGGAATTCTTTTCCTCTGAAGTGTGGCAATTATTTGTTTCACATCATTGCAACAGCCGGAGAGCTCGGCACTGGTGCCGTAGTAGTTGATGCCGATGAAAAGGGCACGAAAGGTGCCGCTCACATGGGTTCTCGTCTCCCACGGCTTAAAACCCCTCGTCACCTCCGCCTGCTGGAAGAACTCCTCGAAATCAACCCTCGGTGGGCGTTCCATAAGACCAAGGTACTGGACAATATACGGGGCTGCAATCTTGATAAGGTTCAGTCCGATTTCCATGTAGTTGATTGACCCCGGGGCTTCACCCGGCTTCAGCACTGTGCTGCACAGCTTTAACAGACAGCCAAAATCAAAGCCCATTGCTCTTCTTTCTTTTCAGAGACGTGTGGATATATGCCAACTCAGTATTTATGTTGTCTCCCCAACACTCCTTCCTTTTTCTTTTTCTTTCCGTTTCGGTGGCCTCGTCGGGTGGGCTAGCGCGGAAATATCTCAAGGTGTGTGTATTCCTCCTAGTGGTGTTGGTGGCATACAAGCGGAGCGCACCCAAATGCATCCGCGTATACATGGAAGGAGTGCAAGAGACAGAGAGGGCGGGAGATGCACAGCAGCCACAACAACAACAGCAAGGACGCATACATGCAGGCGGGCAGTGGAAAGGGGAGGGGGATCATGTGCCTCTGCGAGGGAGGCCCCGACAGATGCGGCAGACACACACACACAGCGACAGGGGGAGGAAGATACGAGTAAAGATAATGTTTCTTCCTCCATGCTATTTCAAAGGAATTTCT
>NW_902810.1:0-937 GCF_000209065.1 Trypanosoma cruzi | reverse complement strand
CACGCAGCTGCCTACCCAGATCATCGCTCGTGGCGGCAAGGCACTGCTGCAGCTCATCGCGCTCCGACGTCATTGCCTCCAGGCTCTGCTCCACCTCCGTCTTCGCCTGCTCCACAGCACGCAGCTGCCTACCCAGATCATCGCTCGTGGCGGCAAGGCACTGCTGCAGCTCATCGCGCTCCGACGTCATTGCCTCCAGGCTCTGCTCCACCTCCGTCTTCGCCTGCTCCACAGCACGCAGCTGCCTACCCAGATCATCGCTCGTGGCGGCAAGGCACTGCTGCAGCTCATCGCGCTCCGACGTCATTGCCTCCAGGCTCTGCTCCACCTCCGTCTTCGCCTGCTCCACAGCACGCAGCTGCCTACCCAGATCATCGCTCGTGGCGGCAAGGCACTGCTGCAGCTCATCGCGCTCCGACGTCATTGCCTCCAGGCTCTGCTCCACCTCCGTCTTCGCCTGCTCCACAGCACGCAGCTGCCTACCCAGATCATCGCTTGTGGCGGCAAGGTGCTCCCGCAGCTCATCGCGCTCCGACGCCATTGCCTCCAGGCTCTGCTCCACCTCCGTCTTCGCCTGCTCCACAGCACGCAGCTGCCTACCCAGATCATCGCTCGTGGCGGCAAGGCACTGCTGCAGCTCATCGCGCTCCGACGTTATTGCCTCCAGGCTCTGCTCCACCTCCGTCTTCGCCTGCTCCACAGCACGCAGCTGCCTACCCAGATCATCGCTCGTGGCGGCAAGGCACTGCTGCAGCTCATCGCGCTCCGACGTCATTGCCTCCAGGCTCTGCTCCACCTCCGTCTTCGCCTGCTCCACAGCACGCAGCTGCCTACCCAGATCATCGCTCGTGGCGGCAAGGCACTGCTGCAGCTCATCGCGCTCCGACGTCATTGCCTTCAGGCTCTGCTCCACCTCCGTCTTCGCCTGCTCCACAGC
>NW_902809.1:0-937 GCF_000209065.1 Trypanosoma cruzi | reverse complement strand
CTGTTTGCGTGTTCACACACCTGAACGCCAAACAACCCGGAACTATCCGCTGCTTGGAGGAATTTCGCGAGATCTTGCCCACAACAGTGCTGCACTCGGATAATCGTTTTCGAGCGGCTGCTGCACCACACGCTGTGGTCTATGTTTTTGTTTCGAATTATGAATGGTGGTGGTCAGAGACACTCTCTTTCAATGTCTGTTTGCGTGTTCACACACTGAACGCCAAACAACCCGGAACTATCCGCTGCTTGGAGGAATGTCGCGAGATCTTGCCCACAACGGTGCTGCACTCGGATAATCGTTTTCGAGCGGCTGCTGAACCACACGCTGTGGTCTATGTTTTTGTTTCGAATTATGAATGGTGGTGGTCAGAGACACTCTCTTTCAATGTCTGTTTGCGTGTTCACACACTGGACGCCAAACAACCCGGAACTATCCGCTGCTTGGAGGAATTTCGCGAGATCTTGCCCACAACGGTGCTGCACTCGGATAATCGTTTTCGAGCGGCTGCTGCACCACACGCTGTGGTCTATGTTTTTGTTTCGAATTATGAATGGTGGTGGTCAGAGACACTCTCTTTCAATGTCTGTTTGCGTGTTCACACACTGAACGCCAAACAACCCGGAACTATCCGCTGCTTGGAGGAATTTCGCGAGATCTTGCCCACAACGGTGCTGCACTCGGATAATCGTTTTCGAGCGGCTGCTGCACCACACGCTGTGGTCTATGTTTTTGTTTCGAATTATGAATGGTGGTGGTCAGAGACACTCTCTTTCAATGTCTGTTTGCGTGTTCACACACTGAACGCCAAACAACCCGGAACTATCCGCTGCTTGGAGGAATTTCGCGAGATCTTGCCCAACACGGTGCTGCACTCGGATAATCGTTTTCGAGCGACTGCTGCACCACACGCTGTGGTCTATGTTTTTGTTTCGAT
>NW_902808.1:0-937 GCF_000209065.1 Trypanosoma cruzi | reverse complement strand
GTGGGTTGTTCACCATGATGGCGCTTGTGATTCGCAAAGGCGGGCCGCGCAAACTGGACTTGTCGGCCGCGACGATAACTCGGCGTGAGAAGGGATTACCGGAATATTGGGAGCGATTTGCTGCATGTTGTTCTTTCTGGCCCGTTGGCTAGTTTCTCAGCGTCCTGTGCTGGGTGGAGAAGACGGTTTCTGTACTTGCAGCTAACTCCTTAATTCCCATCCTGAAATGGAAGCATGACGTTGTGTGGTGCCATGATAGGAACCATCGTTACGTTGGGCCCCTTTTGTATTTTATGATCCGCTGGGGCTGCTGAATGGAATAAATCCATTTCCACACCGCCCTTGGTTTATTTATTGGTGTGTTATTGTGAGTGAATGTCGAGCGCAGTGTGCTTGGTGCCCTTTCTCCCTGCGGAGAAAGACTCAGTAGAGGTTGTGCTCGACTGTTGCCTTCAATTCATTTTTTTTTGTACTTCAGTGCTCTGAAATCGCGGCACAAATTTTTATTTCATGAGGCGCTTATTAGGGAGTGCAGGAGCCGCAGTGTATGCTGTTTCCTTGTGGATGGGCACTGTTTCTGTGCGATTATCCGCCTACAACGCCAAAGGCATGCTTTACCGGATGATTGTCCTTATGTGGCTGTTTCATTTCTTGCTTGCCGTGGCCGATTGAGTGGTGAAAGCTTAACCAGTGCGGCGGGGTTTCATGAAGGATTCATGACGAGAATGGATTTGACACAGAGGAATGTTTTGTTTGGACAAGTTCAATTTGTACATGGCCGTTTTCTATGAAGACTTTTAAAAAAGGTCCATGCTGGAGTGGCCTTTTCATTACGGGCTTTATGATTGTATTGGTGGTGCGTGTTTCTGAGCTTGCTCCTAATACTCTGTTAAAGGATTATCGGGTGCGGGTATTCCTTTTGAACATCCGGGGTGCA
>NW_902807.1:0-937 GCF_000209065.1 Trypanosoma cruzi | reverse complement strand
CCTATTCACTATGGCATCGTTTATTTATCTTCAGGGGCCCCTGTTGTCTTCACGGGGCCGTAGTTCGTCGCGTCAAATGCGTGGAGAACGCACAAATTCAAGGCAGCGTCATCACACATTGACATCTATCGCGCCTTCTGAACGAATTGATCGCTCTCGTGGCAGTGCAATTTCAAAAAAGGAGTTGAGCAACGGTCGTCTTGACGGAAAAAATGGGGATGCTGTTTTTCCTTCTATTTTCGAACACCAAAGCGTATCGTCTCCTCCACGGAAAGTAAGTGCGAGTGGCTCTCCTTTAGAGACGGATGTGTCTTATCAATCCCCTAACGCCAACAAAATTGTCCCCTCACAGCACACCGCAAGGCACCGGGTAATGAGCACGCAGCCTACAAGCGTTGTTCCCGCTCAAGCGGAGAAACGCCGAGTTAGGACGGGGCGTTCAACACAGACTGATAACTCTACGTGGGAAGAGTTGTGCCGTCTTGAGGCTCTCATCGCAGCTCAAGGTGGCGGTGATCCGCTTGGTTTTATCAGCCCCATTGCCTGTAAGGACAAGGACATTGGGTCGCCTATTTCACCCGCGGCATTGTATTTCTCACCTCCAGAGCGGGAGAAGAAAAAAAGTGGCCCTTTACTTCCACCCTCTTTGGAACGTGGTGTTGAAATGGAGTTGACGAAACGTGTGGGGGCAGTGCATTCGCATTCAGCTGGTGCCAGAGAATGGCTTGACCTGTACAACTTTGTCATAGATATACCTTGCAGTGTCCTCCAGTACATTTGGAGGAAGAAATCCTTGGGATTATTTCTTCCTCCCCTATCCTCTCCACCAGCTGCAATGCTAGACAACCCAGCTGAAGAAGTGAATCCGCTTTGGCGAATTCAGGAACACGTTTTGCGTCTTGTGAATCGTGAGCCTTGTCAAGTTCCAAAGAAAGTC
>NW_902806.1:0-937 GCF_000209065.1 Trypanosoma cruzi | reverse complement strand
CCTGTGCGCCTCGCCTGCTGCACGCATGAGGAGGACCGCGACGAACGGCGCGCTGAGGGAGCCGTGACGTGTGGGCGTGCGACGAGGGCCTGTGGGGCGGCGCACACATTTCTTCCCTCTTGTTTTGTTTTCTTTGCGGCCAGGGCGGGCAGACACCCGCAGCGCCACACACACAGCCACACCCTGCCGCCGTGTTTTTCTTTAAGGATTTGTTTTGCTTTGCGTGTTTATTTCATGCGGTGGCGCACCCTTCGGTGTCGGCCTCGTGAGCATTTCTCTCCCCTCCGATGATTTCTTTTTCTTTTGCTGCGCTCACTCTCCCGATGGAGTGACGCGACTGCCGTCATGTCTGCGTGCTTCTCTCAGTCCCCACACACACGAGTGACTGTGCTCTGCGGGCCGCACTCACGCGCCGATGAGAGGGCTGAGGGGAGCAGCAACACGCGGATGACCCCATGAAATATAAACGATGTGCGGACACACGGAGGGTCGGACGGTCGAAGCACACGCAACCATCTTTTTAATTTTCTTTTGTGGGCAAAATACATACAGACAGTTTGGTGTGGCCACACGGCAGCCAGGCGATTTTTTTCTTATTTTAAATTTGTGTGGAGCAGTAATGGACGATTTCTTTTCATTTATAATTATTTTGTGTGATGGGGTTTACATAAGACGAAGGGGGACGTTTTTTGTTTTCAATAAATATTGTGTGAGTTGCCGCTGCTTGGGCTGCAGTGCAGTCATGAGTTTGAGCGGTCTTCTTCTTCTTGTTGTTTCCGTTATGCGTCTCCGCTGTACATTTTTGTGCGTCCCTCCGCATACTCTGCTCCCTCTTTTCTACGTCTCTGCTTTGTGTTGCTGCAGGCACACACAACCACACACACAAGATGCACATTGCGGTGGATTTGAATGCACTTTTTGTAGTGCATGCTGGAAG
>NW_902805.1:0-937 GCF_000209065.1 Trypanosoma cruzi | reverse complement strand
ATGTTTGCGTGTTCACACACTGGACACCAAACAACCCTGAACTATCCGCTGCTTGGAGGAATTTCGCGAGCTCTTGCCCACAAGGGTGCTGCACTCGGCGGATCGTTTTCGAGCGGCTGCTGCACCACACGTTGTGCTCTATGTTTTTGTTTCGAATTATGAATGGCGGGAGTCAGAGGCACTCTCTTTCAATGTATGTTTGCGTGTGCACACACTGGACACCAAACAACCCTGAACTATCCGCTGCTTGGAGGAATTTCGCGAGCTCTTGCCCACAAGGGTGCTGCACTCGGCGGATCGTTTTCGAGCGGCTGCTGCACCACACGTTGTGCTCTAAATTTTTGTTTTGAATTATGAATGGCGGGAGTCAGAGGCACTCTCTTTCAATGTATGTTTGCGTGTTCACACACTGGACACCAAACAACCCTGAACTATCCGCTGCTTGGAGGAATTTCGCGAGCTCTTGCCCACAAGGGTGCTGCACTCGGCGGATCGTTTTCGAGCGGCTGCTGCACCACACGTTGTGCTCTATGTTTTTGTTTCGAATTATGAATGGCGGGAGTCAGAGGCACTCTCTTTCAATGTATGTTTGCGTGTTCACACACTGGACACCAAACAACCCGGAATTATCCGCTGCTTGGAGGAATTTCGCGAGCTCTTGCCCACAATGGTGCTGCACTCGGCGGATCGTTTTCGAGCGGCTGCTGCACCACACGTTGTGCTCTAAATTTTTGTTTTGAATTATGAATGGCGGGAGTCAGAGGCACTCTCTTTCAATGTATGTTTGCGTGTGCACACACTGGACACCAAACAACCCTGAACTATCCGCTGCTTGGAGGAATTTCGCGAGCTCTTGCCCACAAGGGTGCTGCACTCGGCGGATCGTTTTCGAGCGGCTGCTGCACCACACGTTGTGGTCTAAATTTTTGTTTTGAAT
>NW_902804.1:0-937 GCF_000209065.1 Trypanosoma cruzi | reverse complement strand
GGGCGGGGTCGTTCGGCGAGATCTTCCGCGGCACAAACATACAGACGGGCGAGACCGTGGCCATCAAGCTGGAGCAGGCGAAGACGCGCCATCCACAGCTTGCCTTTGAGGTCCGATTCTACCGCATTCTCAACGCAGGCGGCGGGGTCGTGGGCATCCCCAACATTCTTTTTTTTGGCGTGGAGGGCGAGTTCAACGTGATGGTGATGGACCTGCTGGGACCCTCGCTCGAGGACCTTTTCAGCTTCTGTGATAGGAAGCTGTCGCTGAAGACAACGCTGATGCTGGCGGAGCAGATGATTGCGCGCATCGAGTTTGTCCACAGCAAGAGCGTCATCCACCGTGACATGAAGCCGGACAATTTCTTGATGGGCACCGGGAAGAAGGGGCACCACGTCTACGTCGTTGATTTTGGTCTCGCCAAGAAGTACCGCGACCCCCGCACGCACCAGCACATCCCGTACAAGGAGGGGAAAAGCCTGACGGGAACGGCACGGTACTGCTCGATCAACACGCATCTTGGCATTGAGCAGAGCCGTCGCGACGACCTGGAGGGCATCGGCTACATCCTGATGTATTTCTTGCGTGGCTCACTGCCGTGGCAGGGCCTGAAAGCGCACACGAAGCAGGAAAAGTACTCTCGCATATCCGAGCGCAAGCAGACAACGCCCGTGGAGACGCTGTGCAAGGGCTTTCCCGCGGAGTTTGCCGCGTACCTCAACTACACCCGAGGCCTGCGCTTCGAGGACAAGCCGGACTACAGCTACCTGAAACGGCTCTTCCGAGAGCTCTTCATTAGGGAGGGGTACCACGTGGACTACGTGTTTGACTGGACGCTGAAGCGCATCCACGAGAACCTGAAGGCGGAGGGGTCCGGCCAGCAGGAACAAAAACAGCAGCAGCAGCAACAACGAGAGCGGGGGGATGTAGAGCAGGC
>NW_902803.1:0-937 GCF_000209065.1 Trypanosoma cruzi | reverse complement strand
GTTTTCGAGCGGCTGCTGCATCACACGTTGTGGTCCAAGTTTTTGTTTCCGATTGTGAATGGTGGGAGTCAGAGGCACTCTCTGTCAATATCTGTTTGCGTGTTCATGCACTGAACACCAAACAACCCTGAATTATCCGCTGCTTGGAGGAATTTCGCGAGCTCTTGCCCACACGGGTGCTGCACTCGGCTGATCGTTTTCGAGCGGCTGCTGCATCACACGTTGTGGTCCAAATTTTTGTTTCCGATTATGAATGGTGAGAGTCAGAGACACTCTCTGTCAACATCTGTTTGCGTGTTCACACACTGGACACCAAACAACCCTGAATTATCCGCTGCTTGGAGGAATTTCGCGAGCTCTTGCCCACACGGGTGCTGCACTCGGCTGATCGTTTTCGAGCGGCTGCTGCATCACACGTTGTGGTCCAAATTTTTGTTTCCGATTATGAATGGTGAGAGTCAGAGACACTCTCTGTCAACATCTGTTTGCGTGTTCACACACTGGACACCAAACAACCCTGAATTATCCGCTGCTTGGAGGAATTTCGCGAGCTCTTGCCCACACGGGTGCTGCACTCGGCTGATCGTTTTCGAGCGGCTGCTGCATCACACGTTGTGGTCCAAGTTTTTGTTTCCGATTGTGAATGGTGGGAGTCAGAGGCACTCTCTGTCAATATCTGTTTGCGTGTTCACACACTGGACACCAAACAACCCTGAATTATCCGCTGCTTGGAGGAATTTCGCGAGCTCTTGCCCACAAGGATGCTGCACTCGGCTGATCGTTTTCGAGCGGTGGCTGCATCACACGTTGTGGTCCAAGTTTTTGTTTCCAATTATGAATGGTGGGAGTCAGAGACACTCTCTGTCAATATCTGTTTGCGTGTTCATGCACTGAACACCAAACAACCCTGAATTATCCGCTGCTGGAGGAATTCGCG
>NW_902802.1:0-937 GCF_000209065.1 Trypanosoma cruzi | reverse complement strand
CAGATATTGACAGAGACTGCCTCTGACTCCCCACCATTCACAATTGGAAACAAAAATTCAGACCACAACGTGTGATGCAGCAGCCGCTCGAAAACGATTAGCCGAGTGCAGCACCCGTGTGGGCAACAGCTCGCGGAATTCCTCCAAGCAGCGGATAGTTCAGGGTTGTTTGGTGTCCAGTGTGTGAACACGCAAACAGATATTGACAGAGAGTGCCTCTGACTCCCACCATTCACAATCGGAAACAAAAATTCAGACCACAACGTGTGATGCAGCAGCCGCTCGAAAACGATTAGCCGAGTGCAGCACCCGTGTGGGCAACAGCTCGCGAAATTCCTCCAAGCAGCCGACAATTCAGGGTTGTTTGGTGTCCAGTGTGTGAACACGCAAACAGATATTGACAGAGAGTGTCTCTGACTCCCACCATTCATAATTGGAAACAAAAATTTAGACCACAACGTGTGATGCAGCGACCGCTCGAAAACGATTAGCCGAGTGCAGCACCCGTGTGGGCAAGAGCTCGCGAAATTCCTCCAAGCAGCGGATAGTTCAGGGTTGTTTGGTGTCCAGTGTGTGAACACGCAAACAGATATTGACAGAGAGTGCCTCTGACTCCCACCATTCATAATCGGAAACAAAAATTTAGACCACAACGTGTGATGCAGCAGCCGCTCGAAAACGATCAGCCGAGTGCAGCACCCGTGTGGGCAAGAGCTCGCGAAATTCCTCCAAGCAGCGGATAGTTCAGGGTTGTTTGGTGTCCAGTGTGTGAACACGCAAACAGATATTGACAGAGAGTGCCTCTGACTCCCACCATTCACAATCGGAAACAAAAATTTAGACCACAACGTGTGATGCAGCAGCCGCTCGAAAACGATCAGCCGAGTGCAGCACCCGTGTGGGCAAGAGCTCGCGAAATTCCTCCAGCAGCCGACAG
>NW_902801.1:0-937 GCF_000209065.1 Trypanosoma cruzi | reverse complement strand
CCGATGCGGGGGGCTACGGGGATTCCGGAACATCTGCTTTTGGTGGCAGTGTGTACATGCTATTTGAACTTGTGAGATAGTTTTGGGAGACCTGATGCTGTGGTGGCGTGGGCCTTTTGTCGTCCAGTTGTGTTTGTGTTTCCCTACGTATCCACCGGCGGAATTGCAGCACGGGGTGTGGGCGTGCCAACCCCGTAGGCCTCAACGGGGAGCACACACACGGACACACACACAGTTTATCTTTGTAGACACTGCCTGAGGACGTGATTGCCACGGGGCGGTGGTGGTGGCGCCACACCTACCCACGCCACGTTTGGCATGACTGTTTGTGTGGAGGCTGACAATGGGCACCGCATGCTGTTACTGCCACTCCCATAATCGATGTGTCTTTTGTCCCATGCTGCTCTTGTTACTCTCGTAGGAGAACTTTTTACCACTTCCCAGCTCTCAATATCCACAATGCGCTCTTAAGCATCTCTCGCCGCGCTGCTCAGAGCATTGAGCAAGCACTACTGCCAGGTGCTGCTCTGGGCTGCTGTTGTGTTGTTGATGCTGCTTAATTTTGTTTCATTGACGATGGACACAAATGTGTGGCAGGTTCCCTCCATCCCTGTGTACTGCAGCGCGTTTGTACCCTCTCCAACGCGGGAGCCAAGGGTTGCGCTTATTGTTGTTCAGACGGGCTACTCTCCCGGCTGGTGCAGGATGCGGTGAGCTCCATTCTCTCCCGCGAGTCTGTAACAACGATTGGCATGGGGGCGAATTACACACACACATCCCGCCCGTCGTTGCTGCTGGACTGCATAACTGACGAGGGCCTGCGCGATGAGGACGTGGTGGTGGTGTTCGATGGTGGCGACACGATGTTCACCGGACCCCTTGGGATAAAGCAGGCCGTGGAGGACTTTGTGGCAACAACAGCGCCCACCGCAGACGC
>NW_902800.1:0-937 GCF_000209065.1 Trypanosoma cruzi | reverse complement strand
CCTGGCAGACAACGAAATGTGGCTCCGCTCTTGGACAAATGTGGGATTTTTACTTGTCCTTCGTGTTGCTTCCTCCTTTCCCGTGAGACACGCCGCACACCCAACGCCCACACACCGTCGTTCCTGCTTGCATATCTCCTGCGGGCTCGGCAACTCTTCGCGGGCGCGTGCCCTCCACGAGGAATGCGCACCCATTCCCGGTTCCCGGAACTGTAGTTACATCCACCGGAGCCTGGGGGCTACACTGTTCTCCTCCCTCCCCTTTTGTGTGCGTGTGGGGTGCTGGGTGCTGCTTCACGACCGTGTGTGTGTGTGTGTGTCCCTGTAGTGCGGCACATGTATTTCTCTCTTCTTGTTGTTGTTGCCCTTGCCCCACTGTGCAGATTGTCTCACACACTCGAGCGACTCTACGACGAATGATGATGGTGACTGTGCGGCGCTGCGTGGCGTGCGACCTGCTGGTCCTTGCGGTCTTGTGCTGCTGCTGCTTGTCCGTCTGCAGGGCTGCTGCTCCGGGCGTGCAATCTACCGCTGCGCCGGCAAAACCATTGGCTGATGTGGTAGTGTTGTGTCCGGGGACTGACGGTAAGTTGCGTTGGCGATTTCAAGGCGAGAGTGACTGGCGAAAGTGTGCGAGGAGGCCCGAAGAAGCCCCGGAAGTCAATGGTTACTGCGCACGGCTATGCAATTTCGCTGGAGATGTATACAAGGAACCCGAAATTACCAGACTGTGCAATTCTGCGAATAATACGAGTTTTGTTGCCTTCCATATGTCATTTGAGAAGCACGAGGATCTAAAAACCTGCAGTTTGGGGGAGGCACCAAAGATTAATCCGCCTGAGCCCTCACCCAGCGGTGACGCCACCACTGTGTGGGTGCGCACGCCTCTGCTGCTGCTGCTGCTCGTCACCGCCCTTGTCTGTGCTGCTGTGCGGTG
>NW_902799.1:0-937 GCF_000209065.1 Trypanosoma cruzi | reverse complement strand
CGAGTAGATAAGGGAACGCAAATCCTCGTGATCATGGAGGCGTATATAGCGTTCGTATTGTGTGAGTGCACGACGCCAGAGTATCTTCCGGAGCGGAAGAATATTGGCCTCCAAATAGACAGATTTGTCTTCTGTAGATGCGCTCAGGCCAAGAATGTTTTGCTACCGTCGCGGTACCGTACTTCCATATTATGGTGGTGAGTGGGGGCGAGTCACGGGACAATTGCCTCGCCACTATGAAATAGCACACTATAAACGTATCCAATCAAAAAGGATCGCATGGTGTGATGGGACGCGCCCGCCTCTACGACCAGACGCAGCTGATAGCGGCGTGGCATGGTCCTCTTTGCAGCGGTGGAAGCATGCGTAACAGAATTAAGAAGTTGATCGAACGTGTTGCCCAGCAAGCGCACTGGGCGTGACTGAATACGTAGGTTCCCTCTAACAAGATGGAGATCGACCATGTCCTCGTCAGACCGTGTGTGTGTGAAGAGATGTAGAATAGAGCAGCTTCGCTCTTAGCGACGTTGATTTTTAGGCTGTGCCCGGCAGCCCATGTGACCACAAGAGACAAGAGCGGTCGCATTGCCGCAGCACAGGCATGGATGTCCGCACATGAGGCAACAAGTGTGTGTTCGTCAGCGTACATGAATGCGGCGGCAGAATAGATGCTGCCCAGGCGGCGCAGCAGATCATCCACACAGCAGAGGAAGAGTTGGGGTCCCGGGACGCCGCCTTGCGGTGCTCCAGCTGAGGCGAGTTGTTTCCGGGAGTGCTGTTCGCGAGTGCATACCCTAACATAGCGGCCCCGCAGGTAGTTGTGCAGCCAGCGTTTGGTTCGAGGCCAAGGCACGGAAGTCTGTCAAGCATGCAGAATAACTTCCCATGGTCAGTGGTGTCGAACGCAGTCGGAAAATCAATCAAAACGACGTGCGAT
>NW_902798.1:0-937 GCF_000209065.1 Trypanosoma cruzi | reverse complement strand
CTCGTCCGAGATAATTACAAAGCGATTGAGAGCGGTGAGCTTCCGCGCACCTTCTGGGCGGATGCCATCGTTGCAGCTCTCGAAACGCCTGAAGTGGCGGAGGGCAACGAAGGCCGCCTTCTTGGCAACTACGATGCCGCGTTGCTGCGGGAGTATCTGCAGGAGGTGAAGGTGGAGTACACAGAGGCGGGTGTGAAGGTCATGCTCACGTTCGCGCCTAATCCCTTCTTTCAGGAGACCGTTTTGTGGGGGGAGGAGCGGCACTACGCGGGCGATGAAGAAGAAGAAGAGGGAAAAGGAAAAGACAGTGATAATGAGAATAAAAACAAGAACAACGACAAGGACGAAGATGATGATGGTGATAATGATGCGGATGACGTTTGCCGCTTCTCCGGCATCACGTGGAAGCCGGGCCACGGCCCTGAGGACGACGGCAACGACCACCACAGCGGCGGCGGCGGCAACGCGGGCATGGACAAGGGTAGAAATGGCACGAGCAGGAAACGCGAGCGGTCGCCAGCTACAACGCAGGGGTGGAGTTTTCTTGACGTTTTCAGCAAGATGCTGCCGCACCCGGAAGAGGACGAAGCCTTTGACGAGGCGGATGACGACGAGCTTGCCGACGCCGTGGAGAACTGGGAGTCCGAGATGGAGGACCGTCGGGATTTACTCTTGACGTTAGTTGAGGACGTTTGGCTTGACCCCATCGCCGCACTCATGAGAAAGCGGGCGGAGGAGCGGGATGGCAGCAGTGGGCCGAGGTTAAAAAGGATGAAGACGGAGTAAAATTGCCGTGATGCTGAACCCCAGCTATGGACACGGACTCTGACTTGTTGTACCGATAATACAGAAGCAAAGCAAAAAAAAAAAAAAAAAAAAAAGAGAACGAGGAGATTATGTGGTTGGGCAATGAAGTGGGATTGCGGTGCCATTTTTT
>NW_902797.1:0-937 GCF_000209065.1 Trypanosoma cruzi | reverse complement strand
CAACTATCGTTTCAAGGTGTTAGGGATTAATTGCAGCATTAGGACTAGTAGTAGTGGGATATCGACTTATCGGAATTGTGTCACTGGATTTTCCATCTGTATAAGGGATTTGCTAGACAAAAGGTGCGGTCGACGGGGCGAGTGCGACACACCACGACAACCCTGTTGGTATCTGATTGGTTCATTGGATGTGGTCTGTGGTGGGTGCGTGTCCGCGCAGCCGTCACCGTGTGCGGTGCAGGGCCATTGCGGCTATGCGTGTGGCGCTGCTCTTTTTGTTGGCGCTGGCTGCTGCTGCGGCGTGTATGCCCGCGGTGCATGCGGTGGTGCTGCGACTGCGGGGCGGCACGGTGGACAGAGCCATCACGGTGGGCCGCGCCGTGGACACGGTGCTGATGGACGGCGTGTACATCACGAACGGCGTGGCTGTTGTGTTCGACGTGCCGGCGATGCTTCCCGGCGCGCTGCGCATCGAACTGAGGAACTGCGTGTGCGACGGCGGTGCGCAGATCTACGTGCGGGGCTACAGCGGCGAGCCGGCGAGTGACCGGAGCCTGGTGGTGAGCGTGAGCGGGCTGTCCGGCGACTACTGCTCGCTCGCGTTTGTGCACAACCTGCCGGCACACACGAACGTGACGGTCCGTGACTCGACGATTGTGACGGCGGGGCCGATGCGCTACTCGCAGCTGAGCGGGCTGACGGACGCGGTGGCGTCGCCGCTTGTGCTGCACGCGACGTCGCTGTTGCAGACGCAGCTGCGTGTGAGCAACACTGTGCTGAGGTCGTTGCACGCGGGCGGGTCGGCGGTGTGCGTTGGCGGCGGCGTGGATCTGCTGTCGAGCGCGGTGGTGCTTGATGGCGTGTCGCTGGAGGCTTCGGGCGGTCCGACCGCGTCTGCGATGCATGTGGCGTCCTCGTCGCGTCTCAGTCTGCGGAG
>NW_902796.1:0-937 GCF_000209065.1 Trypanosoma cruzi | reverse complement strand
GAGCAGCAGCAGCAGCATAATACACCCGGTCCACTAGGAACCGCCACCAGCCATTGCAGGGAGACCACTGTGCCTCAGTGCTATGAAACCCGAATTGCATTGACGGGCCGCTTCGGAAAATCCTGTCGCATCCTTCCCCATTATGCGGAAACGCATCCGTCGTGCATGTGTCCACCGCAGCCAAGTGAATCCGGTCCAAATACCCTCCAAATTGAATTCCCCTTTCCTCGAGCCATTCCTTCATTCCATACGCCCTGACCCTCATCCGCACGTGCTCACTCACACAAGCCGCCATAGACAGATGGTGGCCGCCCAACGCTCCGGAAAAACATGCCCAGCACGCACGCGCACAACAAATGACATGCGCAAACGCACGGCACGATGGCGGAGAAGCGCACACCGAAAGGATGCGGCCCTCCACAGCAGTCGCAGCCCACCGCGCGCATCACACCCGCAGGAAAAGTGACTCGCGGTGCGCGCTCCCTCTCTCCTCCTTCCCTTCATGTCCACGGAGGAAGCAGCAGCCACCCGCAACCGCCAGCACACGCTACAAAAAAAGCATCAAAATCCACTGCAATGTGTATTTTGTGCGTGCATGTGGTTGTGTGTGTGCCTGCAGACACACGAAGCAAAGAAGTAAAAACAGGAGCAGAGCATGTGAAGGGACGCACAAACAAAAATGTACAGCAGAGGTGCATGGCAGAAATAAAGAGAAAAAGACTGCTCAGGCTCACAATATCGCACTGCAGAAAAAGCAGCGGCAATTCATTAAAAAATTAATAAAAATAAATAAACAAAAATTCATCTTCACCCTTCCACACCACACACTTTGAAAAGAATAAAAAAAAGAAAAAAGAAGAAAAAAATTGGAAAAAGTCGTCCTCTGTTACGGCTACACACAAATAACAGAATAGAAAAAAAGAAAAAGAAAAAAAGA
>NW_902795.1:0-937 GCF_000209065.1 Trypanosoma cruzi | reverse complement strand
TTTTATGTTTTGTACAATTCTTACGAGTGCTTAATAACACAAGAAAGAGCATGCCGAAGGGGTCTGTAAAGGGGGGAAATCCTCCTTGTTTTTCTTCATGTACTCAGGCATTGTAGGACGGGCAAGCCTCTTTCAGGATTTGATCTGAACACAGCACTTTTCCATGGCTGTACTAGGCGTGCCTGATCCTTTTGTGGAGCCAAAGGCAGTGAAGGTGTGGGGAAGCGAAAATCCTGCAGGCGATATTTAGCCCGCTCGGTCACGGTGCAACCAAATGCCTGTGTGACGACTATCATCTGCCGAAGGAGCAGCGTCGTGTCCTTTGGATCTACTCACTCACTGCTGGTGTGGATGTCTACCGGTTGGGTGAACTTGTCAAAGAACTGCAGGACATTCCGTTCGCGAACGCGCGAGGCTGCTACTCCTCCGTCCTGGCAGAGCACGTGATGTACTCCATGCTATACTTCTACCGGCAGACGTGGCGCTCCCTGGCGAGTCGCGCGGAGCACAAGTGGGACCCCTTCCTCATGGTTGAACTGCGTGGGAGGAAGGTGGGCATCATTGGCTACGGCGACATTGGGCAGGCCAGCGCCAAACTTCTCAGTGCCTTTGGGATGGAGGTGACGGGTGTGAAGCGGTCCGCGTCCACGAAGGAGGTGGACGAGTACGGCGTGCGTCTTGTGCACGGCGATGCGGAGCGGGAGCGTGTGTTGCGTGAATCCGACTTCGTGATCAACATCCTCCCGGGGACGGAGGAGACAAAGCGGTTTTTTAACAAAGAGCTCTTCTCCATGATGAAGCCGAGCGCGGTGTACATCAACATTGGCCGCGGCATCACGCAGAACGAGGATGACCTTGCGTGTGCGCTGCGTGATGGCGTCATCCGTGGTGCCTCTGTGGATGTGTTTGAGAGGGAACCGCTTCCCGCCGAGTCCCC
>NW_902794.1:0-937 GCF_000209065.1 Trypanosoma cruzi | reverse complement strand
TCGCCTCCTCGGCCTCCTTCGCCCTCCGCTCACGCTCCTGTTCCTGCCACCTGGCGCCTTCCTCCTTTCCTGTCCGCACCTTCTCGGCGAGCGCCTTCTTCTCGCCCTCCTCGGCGCTGCGGGCCTCGGCCAGCAGCCTCTCGGTCTCGGCCTGCAGCTCCTCCTTCTTCTTTCTCCTCTCCTCGGCCTGCTTCCGCTGCAGTTCCTCCTTGCGCGCCCTCGACTCCTCACGCTGCTGCTTGGCAAGCTCGGCGCGCCGGCGCTCCTCCGCCTCGCGCGCCTCCTGCTGGGCCTTCAGTTCCTGCTCCAGCTGCCGCTTCGCCTCCTCGGCCTCCTTCGCCCTCCGCTCACGCTCCTGTTCCTGCCACCTGGCGCCTTCCTCCTTTCCTGTCCGCACCTTCTCGGCGAGCGCCTTCTTCTCGCCCTCCTCGGCGCTGCGGGCCTCGGCCAGCAGCCTCTCAGTCTCGGCCTGCAGCTCCTCCTTCTTCTTTCTCCTCTCCTCGGCCTGCTTCCGCTGCAGTTCCTCCTTGCGCGCCCTCGACTCCTCACGCTGCTGCTTGGCAAGCTCGGCGCGCCGGCGCTCCTCCGCCTCGCGCGCCTCCTGCTGGGCCTTCAGTTCCTGCTCCAGCTGCCGCTTCGCCTCCTCGGCCTCCTTCGCCCTCCGCTCACGCTCCTGTTCCTGCCACCTGGCGCCTTCCTCCTTTCCTGTCCGCACCTTCTCGGCGAGCGCCTTCTTCTCGCCCTCCTCGGCGCTGCGGGCCTCGGCCAGCAGCCTCTCAGTCTCGGCCTGCAGCTCCTCCTTCTTCTTTCTCCTCTCCTCGGCCTGCTTCCGCTGCAGTTCCTCCTTGCGCGCCCTCGACTCCTCACGCTGCTGCTTGGCAAGCTCGACGCGCCGGCGCTCCTCCGCCTCGCGCGCCTCCTGCTGGGCCTTCAGTTC
>NW_902793.1:0-937 GCF_000209065.1 Trypanosoma cruzi | reverse complement strand
GGTCAGAGGCACTCTCTGTCAATATCTGTTTGCGTGTTCACACACTGGACACCAAACAACCCTGAATTATCCGCTGCTTGGAGGAATTTCGCGAGCTCTTGCCCACACGGGTGCTGCACTCGGCTGATCGTTTTCGAGCGGCTGCTGCATCACATGTTGTGGTCTAAATTTTTGTTTCCAATTATGAATGGTGGGGGTCAGAGGTACTCTCTGTCAATATCTGTTTGCGTGTTCACACACTGGACACCAAACAACCCTGAATTATCCGCTGCTTGGAGGAATTTCGCGAGCTCTTGCCCACACGGGTGCTGCACTCGGCTGATCGTTTTCGAGCGGCTGCTGCATCACATGTTGTGGTCTAAATTTTTGTTTCCAATTATGAATGATGGGGGTCAGAGGTACTCTCTGTCAATATCTGTTTGCGTGTTCACACACTGGACACCAAACAACCCTGAATTATCCGCTGCTTGGAGGAATTTCGCGAGCTCTTGCCCACACGGGTGCTGCACTCGGCTGATCGTTTTCGAGCGGCTGCTGCATCACATGTTGTGGTCTAAATTTTTGTTTCCTATTATGAATGATGGGGGTCAGAGGTACTCTCTGTCAATATCTGTTTGCGTGTTCACACACTGGACACCAAACAACCCTGAATTATCCGCTGCTTGGAGGAATTTCGCGAGCTCTTGCCCACACGGGTGCTGCACTCGGCTGATCGTTTTCGAGCGGCTGCTGCATCACATGTTGTGGTCTAAATTTTTGTTTCCTATTATGAATGATGGGGGTCAGAGGTACTCTCTGTCAATATCTGTTTGCGTGTTCACACACTGGACACCAAACAACCCTGAATTATCCGCTGCTTGGAGGAATTTCGCGAGCTCTTGCCCACACGGGTGCTGCACTCGGCTGATCGTTAGGGAGCGGCTGCTGCATCACACGT
>NW_902792.1:0-937 GCF_000209065.1 Trypanosoma cruzi | reverse complement strand
CGCGAGATCTTGCCCACAACGGTGCTGCACTCGGATAATCGTTTTCGAGCGGCTGCTGCACCACACGCTGTGGTCTATGTTTTTGTTTCGAATTATGAATGGTGGTGGTCAGAGACACTCTCTTTCAATGTCTGTTTGCGTGTTCACACACTGAACGCCAAACAACCCGGAACTATCCGCTGCTTGGAGGAATTTCGCGAGATCTTGCTCACAGGGGTGCTGCACTCGGATAATCGTTTTCGAGCGGCTGCTGCACCACACGCTGTGGTCTATGTTTTTGTTTCGAATTATGAATGGTGGTGGTCAGAGACACTCTCTTTCAATGTCTGTTTGCGTGTTCACACACTGAACGCCAAACAACCCGGAACTATCCGCTGCTTGGAGGAATTTCGCGAGATCTTGCCCACAACGGTGCTGCACTCGGATAATCGTTTTCGAGCGGCTGCTGCACCACACGCTGTGGTCTATGTTTTTGTTTCGAATTATGAATGGTGGTGGTCAGAGACACTCTCTTTCAATGTCTGTTTGCGTGTTCACACACTGAACGCCAAACAACCCGGAACTATCCGCTGCTTGGAGGAATTTCGCGAGATCTTGCCCACAACGGTGCTGCACTCGGATAATCGTTTTCGAGCGGCTGCTGCACCACACGCTGTGGTCTATGTTTTTGTTTCTAATTATGAATGGTGGTGGTCAGAGACACTCTCTTTCAATGTCTGTTTGCGTGTTCACACACTGAACGCCAAACAACCCGGAACTATCCGCTGCTTGGAGGAATTTCGCGAGATCTTGCCCACAACGGTGCTGCACTCGGATAATCGTTTTCTAGCGGCTGCTGCACCACACGCTGTGGTCTATGTTTTTGTTTCGAATTATGAATGGTGGTGGTCAGAGACACTCTCTTTCAATGTCTGTTTGCGTGTTCACACACTGAACG
>NW_902791.1:0-937 GCF_000209065.1 Trypanosoma cruzi | reverse complement strand
ATAATCGGAAACAAAAAATTAGACCACAACGTGTGATGCAGCGGCCGCTCGAAAACGATCAGCCGAGTGCAGCATCCGTGTGGGCAAGAGCTCGCGAAATTCCTCCAAGCAGCGGATAGTTCAGGGTTGTTTGGTGTCCAGTGCATGAACACGCAAACAGATATTGACAGAGAGTGCCTCTGACTCCCACCATTCATAATTGGAAACAAAAATTTAGACCACAACGTGTGATGCAGCAGCCGCTCGAAAACGATTAGCCGAGTGCAGCACCCTTGTGGGCAACAGCTCGCAAAATTCCTCCAAGCAGCCGACAATTCACGGTTGTTTGGTGTCCAGTGTGTGAACACGCAAACAGATATTGACAGAGAGTGCCTCTGACTCCCACCATTCACAATCGAAAACAAAAATTCAGACCACAACGTGTGATGCAGCGGCCGCTCGAAAACGATCAGCCGAGTGCAGCACCCGTGTGGGCAAGAGCTCGCGAAATTCCTCCAAGCAGCGGATAATTCAGGGTTGTTTGGTGTCCAGTGTGTGAACACGCAAACAGATATTGACAGAGACTGCCTCTGACTCCCACCATTCATAATCGGAAACAAAAATTTAGACCACAACGTGTGATGCAGCGGCCGCTCGAAAACGATCAGCCGAGTGCAGCATCCGTGTGGGCAAGAGCTCGCGAAATTCCTCCAAGCAGCGGATAGTTCAGGGTTGTTTGGTGTCCAGTGCATGAACACGCAAACAGATATTGACAGAGAGTGCCTCTGACTCCCACCATTCATAATTGGAAACAAAAATTTAGACCACAACGTGTGATGCAGCAGCCGCTCGAAAACG
This sequence comes from Trypanosoma cruzi, assembly GCF_000209065.1. Lineage (NCBI taxonomy): Eukaryota > Euglenozoa > Kinetoplastea > Trypanosomatida > Trypanosomatidae > Trypanosoma > Trypanosoma cruzi. The sequence continues at coordinate 100 of NW_902791.1, read as the reverse complement.
ATTAGCCGAGTGCAGCACCCTTGTGGGCAACAGCTCGCAAAATTCCTCCAAGCAGCCGACAATTCACGGTTGTTTGGTGTCCAGTGTGTGAACACGCAAA
>NW_902790.1:0-937 GCF_000209065.1 Trypanosoma cruzi | reverse complement strand
CTCTCTGTCATATCTGTTTGCGTGTTCACACACTGGGACACCAAACAACCCTGAACTATCCGCTGCTTGGAGGAATTTCGCGAGCTCTTGCCCACACGGGTGCTGCACTCGGCTGATCGTTTTCGAGCGGCCGCTGCATCACACGTTGTGGTCCAAATTTTTGTTTCCGATTGTGAATGGTGGGAGTCAGAGGCACTCTCTGTCAATATCTGTTTGCGTGTTCACACACTGGACACCAAACAACCCTGAACTATCCGCTGCTTGGAGGAATTTCGCGAGCTCTTGCCCACACGGGTGCTGCACTCGGCTGATCGTTTTCGAGCGGCTGCTGCATCACACGTTGTGGTCCAAATTTTTGTTTCCGATTGTGAATGATGGGAGTCAGAGACACTCGCAGTCAATATCTGTTTGCGTGTTCACACACTGGACACCAAACAACCCTGAACTATCCGCTGCTTGGAGGAATTTCGCGAGCTCTTGCCCACACGGGTGCTGCACTCGGCTGATCGTTTTCGAGCGGCCGCTGCATCACACGTTGTGGTCCAAATTTTTGTTTCCGATTGTGAATGGTGGGAGTCAGAGGCACTCTCTGTCAATATCTGTTTGCGTGTTCACACACTGGACACCAAACAACCCTGAACTATCCGCTGCTTGGAGGAATTTCGCGAGCTCTTGCCCACACGGGTGCTGCACTCGGCTGATCGTTTTCGAGCGGCTGCTGCATCACACGTTGTGGTCCAAATTTTTGTTTCCGATTGTGAATGATGGGAGTCAGAGACACTCGCAGTCAATATCTGTTTGCGTGTTCACACACTGGACACCAAACAAACCTGAACTATCCGCTGCTTGGAGGAATTTCGCGAGCTCTTGCCCACACGGGTGCTGCACTCGGCTGATCGTTTTCGAGCGGCTGCTGCATCACACGTTGTGGTCCAAA
>NW_902789.1:0-937 GCF_000209065.1 Trypanosoma cruzi | reverse complement strand
CCCCATGGCACCGCGGATTCCCACGCAACGAGACAGCGGACGCGGACACCGTCATGGCACGATCCCTCCCGCAAAACTGCGCCAATGCCTAGCACGTGAACATCCTCACTCCAGTCGGACCAACGTACTGGAGGGATGCCCAGAGGACACAGGAAGGCGCTCACACCGCGTGGCAGTCCCTTGTCGGTCTGACGAGGACTGTAATCCTGTTTCCGACCGGACATTGTGCCCCGAATGACAGCTGTGCCCACCGGCAAGATACGACCCATGCCCACTCTTTGACCGCCTTGCAAAAGCCCTGCACACCACAAGCAGCTCTGTGTCGATCGTGCCACCCATCTCTCACCAACGACACCGACCGTTCCATCGCCTATAGTGGTCGAAATTTTTGTTTCCGATTGTGAATGGTGGGAGTCAGAGACACTCTCTGTCAATATCTGTTTGCGTGTTCACACACTGGACACCAAACAACCCTGAACTATCCGCTGCTTGGAGGAATTTCGCGAGCTCTTGCCCACACGGGTGCTGCACTCGGCTGATCGTTTTCGAGCGGTCGCTGCATCACACGTTGTGGTCCAAATTTCTGTTTCCGATTGTGAATGGTGGGAGTCAGAGACACTCTCTGTCAATATCTGTTTGCGTGTTCACACACTGGACACCAAACAACCCTGAATTATCCGCTGCTTGGAGGAATTTCGCGAGCTCTTGCCCACAAGGGTGCTGCACTCGGCTGATCGTTTTCGAGCGGTCGCTGCATCACACGTTGTGGTCTAAATTTCTGTTTCCGATTGTGAATGGTGGGAGTCAGAGACACTCTCTGTCAATATCTGTTTGCGTGTTCACACACTGGACACCAAACAACCCTGAATTATCCGCTGCTTGGAGGAATTTCGCGAGCTCTTGCCCACACGGGTGCTGCACTCGGCTGATCGTTCGA
>NW_902788.1:0-937 GCF_000209065.1 Trypanosoma cruzi | reverse complement strand
GCGTGCGGGGAGTGCACGAAGGACGGCGACTGCTTTGCACCGCTGACGACGGCGGTCATTGACTGCAAGTGCCAGTGCGCTGCTGGAGGGCACGGCGATGTGTGCGTCCCGGCGCCTGTGCCTGCTGGCCCGCCACCGCCACCACTGCCATCGCCGCCACCACCCACGCCGTCACCGCCGCCAGTTGGTGGGTGCATCAGCGACATGGTGTACCCCGAGGTTGCGCAGGCAGTGGGCAGCGGGCTGTCGTGGCTGTGCTACCGCAACGTGACGTTCAGCGGGGTCGGCATGAGCCTGACGGTGCTGATAGGGGCGATGACGGGCGACGTGGCGAATGTCACGTTTGATGGATGCACGTGGAGGGACGGCGCCGTGCTGTTGCTGTTGGGCAACGCGTACGCCGCTGTTGGGTCGCTGAACATTGTTGTCACCGGCAACACATTCATTGACGCGCTGCTCAGCCCGGAGGGCGTGTTTCCACAACACACGAACATCAAGATCAGCGGGAACCGCTTCACGGTCACGAGGCTGGTCCCTCGGTTGGGTTTGGAAGTTATGAGGCCGTCGTGTGTTGCGATGAATGAGCTGGTGATCAGCAACGACTCCGCGGTGGTGCTGAGCGGCAATGTGTTTCAGAGCGTGACGGCATCGTCAAGCGCCATTTACGTTGTCAGATCTGCGCTGAGGGTGTCGTGGCACTCCGTGTTTGCAGTGATGGGCAACACTTTTCATATGGCTGGCGGTGATGTTACGCTGATATATCTTAAAGGACCTAGCCAGTCCTTGTCGCTGAGTGTACTGAACAACTCTGCCGTGGTGATTCGAGGCAACGCTGTGTCGAGGCCGGTGAAGTGCTTCGTGTTACTTATTTGGGCTTTGCGTGTGGAGTCCCAATCCGCGGTTGTGTTTCAGGGCAACGACATGCAGGGAAGCTCGG
>NW_902787.1:0-937 GCF_000209065.1 Trypanosoma cruzi | reverse complement strand
ACCTGCCACATCGCGTGCAAGTTCGCCGAGATCGAGTCCAAGATCGACCGCCGCTCCGGCAAGGAGCTTGAGAAGAACCCCAAGTCGATCAAGTCCGGTGACGCCGCCATGGTGCGCATGGTGCCGCAGAAGCCCATGTGCGTGGAGGTGTTCAACGACTACGCTCCTCTTGGCCGCTTTGCCGTGCGTGACATGCGCCAGACGGTCGCCGTCGGCATCATCAAGGCGGTGACGAAGAAGGAGGGCGGTGCCGGCAAGGTCACCAAGGCCGCCGCAAAGGCCTCCAAGAAGTGATATGAACGTAATTGTTTGTGAGCAAGACCTTTTTTTTGTTTCTGTTTTTTGTTTTTTTATGATTTCTTTGGATTGTGATTTTAGTGTGCGTGTCTGTCTTTCTTTGTCTCTCTCTCTCTCTCTCTGTGTGTGTGTGTGTGTCTATACATGCGTGCCGCTGGCCCCCGTGATGTCTTTTCCGCCCCACCCACGTTTTTCTTCGCTGACGCTAGGTCTGCTACACAGCTTTTTATTGTTTTTTCAGTCCCGCAAGGTAAAACACGCATAATGGGGAAGGAAAAGGTGCACATGAACCTCGTGGTGGTCGGCCACGTCGATGCCGGCAAGTCCACAGCCACTGGCCACCTCATCTACAAGTGCGGAGGCATTGACAAGCGGACGATTGAGAAGTTCGAGAAGGAGGCGGCTGAAATCGGCAAGTCTTCGTTCAAGTACGCGTGGGTGTTGGACAAGCTGAAGGCTGAGCGCGAGCGCGGCATCACGATCGACATTGCGCTCTGGAAGTTCGAGTCGCCCAAGTCTGTGTTCACGATCATCGACGCCCCCGGCCACCGCGACTTCATCAAGAACATGATCACGGGCACGTCTCAGGCGGACGCCGCCGTCCTTGTCATTGCGTCATCGCAGGGTGAGTTTGAGGCGG
>NW_902786.1:0-936 GCF_000209065.1 Trypanosoma cruzi | reverse complement strand
GCGGCTGCGTGTGTGTGTGTGTGATGATATGAGTAATTTGCGTGTGTGCTTATCTGCCTCTCTCTGCCGTTGCTTTCTTCAGACTCTCTTGTGGCGCACAGCTGCTCTGCAAGTATAGGCGCTGACAAACACACACACACATGCACACACATGCCGTGCTTAAAACGCTGAGAATGCACGCACGCACAGGATTGTGGCTGCCGAGGCCCTCGCGATGGGGAAAAAACCTGCATTTTTTTTTTTTGACATGTTGCTCGGTGTGTGCTGACGCGTGACGAATAACAACACGCCCCAATAAGCAGAAAAGAAGTAAAACAAAATGGCGCTGAGCGGCACACCGGTAAGCCAAAAATACGCAATCACCAATAAAAAAGCCGGCGATCACCCAGCAGGCACATCAAGCGTCCTCAAAACCAACCTGGAACAGACAAAAAAAAAGAGGCAATCATAGAAAACAAAGATCCCCGCCCCCAAACAGGAAAAACATTAAAGAAAACGCGATTCTTTTTTTTGTCCTTACTGCCGGGGTTGGCCGCCGCAAGAAATAAAAAATGGTAGGGCGGTGGCCCCGGACGCTAGATACAGCACGACGTGTCGAATTATCCAAGTTGCAGCGGCTGCCCCGGACGTTAGATACGGGACGACGTGTCGAATTATCCAAGCTGCAGCGGTGGCCTCGGGCGTTAGATATATGACGACTTACAGTAGTAACCACGCTGCGGCTGCGCATCCTAAACACGTCTTTTTCGTTTTCCAGGGGACAACGCAAATGTGCTCGATTGTTCGAAGATCGACATTAATACTTTACGTGAAAAGGAGTCGCGCGACCGCATTTTTTTAGCTCAGTGGCAAACACGCTCACAATGTCATCCGGGGACGCGGGTTCGATTCCCGCAGAAGCCTAAGTTTTTTCCATTTTTTTTTTTTTGAATTCTT
>NW_902785.1:0-936 GCF_000209065.1 Trypanosoma cruzi | reverse complement strand
TTTTTCCCCCTCGCGAGGGCCTCGGCAGCCACAATCCTGTGCGTGCGTGCATTCTCAGCGTTTTAAGCACGGCATGTGTGTGCATGTGTGTGTGTGTTTGTCAGCGCCTATACTTGCAGAGCAGCTGTGCGCCACAAGAGAGTCTGAAGAAAGCAACGGCAGAGAGAGGCAGATAAGCACACACGCAAATTACTCATATCATCACACACACACACACGCAGCCGCGGAATGGGTGCACTCAACCACAAAATCAAAAAGAAAAACAAAACAAAAAGCCGAAGCGTGGGACTACCAGCGCACACACACTCTCATTGCTCCCGTAAAGCAAAACACACACACAGGGAGAGAGAGAGAAGGGTCGCCCACTCAATGCAATGAAAACAAAACAGAAACAGTTACGGTGCTCCGCCCATGCAGCCAGGCAGGACGGCAGCGGTGCGTGTCGTGCAAAAGAGAGCACCAACGGGCCTGCATGGGTGTGCATGCATATATACAATGGGCACATTATTGTGTGTGCTTCGTGGGGTGAGGCGACGACGAGAGTCCATGCAAGGGGACACACACACAGAGAGAGAAGGAAGTGTGTGTATGCGGGCGGTGCATGGCTCTCTCACACTCACTCTCACGCGGCCACCACCGCAGCCGCAGCCGCACAAACCACGAAACAGATGGAATCAGTGCGATTGCAGAACTCGCACACCGTCCTGCAAACCAGAAGTTTAAAAAGCAATATGAAACAAGAATTCAAAAAAAAAAAAAATGGAAAAAACTTAGGCTTCTGCGGGAATCGAACCCGCGTCCCCGGATGACATTGTGAGCGTGTTTGCCACTGAGCTAAAAAAATGCGGTCGCGCGACTCCTTTTCACGTAAAGTATTAAAAACGATCTTCGAACAATCGAGCACATTTGCGTTGTCCCCTGGAAAACGAAAAAGAC
>NW_902784.1:0-936 GCF_000209065.1 Trypanosoma cruzi | reverse complement strand
ATGTCGTTCTGCGTCAGGCCTCCGCCAGCCGCCGTCGTCGTCACGGCGAGCGTCGGGCACGCCACGTCGCTCCGCCACAGCGTGCTGCTCACCGACGCCGTCGGGGTCCGCGTGGACGGCAGCGCCACCGTCTCCGTCACCTGCAGCGTCTCCGTCGGACCGTAGTGCGCCGTGCTCTGACTCGGTGTCCACACCGACGTCCACGTTGGCGTTGGCGTCGGGCTGCGCGTCTCCGTCAGCGTCGCCGTGCAGCTCAGCGACGGCATGCCAGGCGTGCGGTTGCACCCGTACACGTGCGGCAGGTACACCGGCAGGCAGTCGCGCCCGTACCCGCCCTCAGCACAGCGGCAGCGGCACGACCCCGAAATCGCCCTCGTCGCAGCAGCAAAGCAGTGCACGTCGGCGTCGCACACGCCACACGCCACGGGGCGGAATTCCCCGATGATGCCGGCGGACCTGTAGTCCATCGGCTGCAGCGTCTGCCCGTTGAGCGTCAGGCACCCCACGACAAACCTTCGGCCGGTGCCTCCAAGCGTAACGGTGCCGTCCATCACGACATGCCCACTGCCGGCGTTCCCGTGGAGCGTCAGCGTGCTCTGCGCAAAGTCCGCGCTGCGCGGGTACGACGGCACCGACAGAAGCCTGCCGCTGATGCTGTTGCCGCGCACCGACAGCCACGACCCGGACGCAAACGACGCCGACCCCCGCAGCACCAGCAGCGCGCCATCCGTCAGCGCACCGACGTTGTCGTTCACCACGACGGCGGACGCGTTAGCCACCACCCCGCTGTCGAACACCAACCCATGCGCGGCGTACACCCGGCTCCCCGACACGCGCAGCACAGCGCCCCCCGATGCAACCACGCGCGCACTCGCGTACAATGCAAAGTCGCCACCGAGCACAGCCGCGTCCAACGCGACACCGCCACCGACAAGC
>NW_902783.1:0-936 GCF_000209065.1 Trypanosoma cruzi | reverse complement strand
GACACCAAACAACCCTGAATTATCCGCTGCTTGAGGAATTTCGCGAGCTCTTGCCCACACGGGTGCTGCACTCGGCTGATCGTTTTCGAGCGGCTGCTGCATCACACGTTGTGGTCCAAATTTTCGTTTCCGATTGTGAATGGTGGGAGTCAGAGGCACTCTCTGTCAATATCTGTTTGCGTGTTCACACACTGGACACCAAACAACCCTGAATTATCCGCTGCTTGGAGGAATTTCGCGAGCTCTTGCCCACACGGGTGCTGCACTCGGCGGATCGTTTTCGAGCGGCCGCTGCATCACACGTTGTGGTCCAAATTTTTGTTTCCGATTGTGAATGGTGGGAGTCAGAGACACTCTCTGTCAATATCTGTTTGCGTGTTCACACACTGGACACCAAACAACCCTGAACTATCCGCTGCTTGGAGGAATTTCGCGAGCTCTTGCCCACAAGGGTGCTGCAGTCGGCTGATCTTTTTCGAGCGGCCGCTGCATCACACGTTGTGGTCCAAGTTTTTGTTTCCGATTGTGAATGGTGGGAGTCAGAGGCACTCTCTGTCAATATCTGTTTGCGTGTTCACACACTGGACACCAAACAACCCTGAACTATCCGCTGCTTGGAGGAATTTCGCGAGCTCTTGCCCACACGGGTGCTGCACTCGGCTGATCGTTTTCGAGCGGCTGCTGCATCACACGTTGTGGTTTAAATTTTTGTTTCCAATTATGAATGGTGGGAGTCAGAGGCAGTCTCTGTCAATATCTGTTTGCGTGTTCACACACTGGACACCAAACAACCCTGAACTATCCGCTGCTTGGAGGAATTTCGCGAGCTCTTGCCCACACGGGTGCTGCACTCGGCTGATCGTTTTCGAGCGGCTGCTGCATCACACGTTGTGGTCCAAGTTTTTGTTTCCGATTGTGAATGGTGGAGTCAGAGGC
>NW_902782.1:0-936 GCF_000209065.1 Trypanosoma cruzi | reverse complement strand
GTCCTGGAGCACACGCTCCACCGGCTGCAGCGTCCCTCGGAAGAGGTCGCCGCAGAGCTCCTCGAAGCGGGCGCGAGTGATGGTTGCCTGGAAGTCCACGTTGTCGAACAGCGCGTCGATCTCAATCGTCGCCTGTGCCGCGGACGACAGCGTGCGCTTGGCGCGCTCGCAGGCGGTACGGAGGCGGCGGAGGGCGCGCTGGCTAGTCGTCAGGTCCTTGCCCTTGTTCTTGCGCTTGAACTCGTCCGTGAGGTGCGACACGAGGCGGTTGTCAAAGTCCTCGCCGCCCAGGTGCGTGTCGCCGTTCGTCGCCTTCACCTCAAAGATGCCACCGTCGATCGTCAGCAGCGTGACATCAAACGTGCCGCCGCCAAGGTCAAAGATGAGCACATTGCGCTCCTTGCCGTCCTCCACTTTGTCCAGGCCGTACGCAATGGCGGCAGCTGTCGGCTCATTGATGATGCGCAGCACCTCCATCCCCGCGATCGTGCCGGCATCCTTCGTCGCCTGTCGCTGGGAGTCGTTGAAGTACGCGGGCACCGTCACCACGGCCTTCTTCACCTGCTTGCCCAGGTACGACTCCGCAATCTCCTTCATCTTTGACAGCACCATCGAGCTCACCTCCTCCGGGTTGAACGTCTTTGTCTCGCCGCGGAACTGCACCTGGATCACCGGCTTGTCGTCGCCCTTCGTGATGACCTTGAAGGGCCAGTGCTTCATGTCCGACTGCACAACGGGGTCGCTGAACTTCCGCCCAATGAGGCGCTTCGCGTCGAAGACGGTGTTCGTCGGGTTCATCGCAACCTGGTTCTTCGCGGCATCACCGATCAGACGCTCCGTGTCGGTGAACGCCACGTACGACGGCGTTGTGCGGTTGCCCTGATCGTTCGCAATGATCTCCACGCGCTCGTTCTGCCAAACACCAACGCACGAGTA
>NW_902781.1:0-936 GCF_000209065.1 Trypanosoma cruzi | reverse complement strand
AAGCAGAAGGCACGCGGCATCATAAATGCGGTGAAAACAGAGTACCAGCGACAACCATTTGTGTTGCCCGAGCCGCAAGAAACCGAGCAACTGCAGCGTGCGAATGATTCGCCCCGCGCACCGCTCGATGAGCCACCCCTGACAAAGGAGGGGCTGGAGTCGGAGGAGGAGGCCGCACACCAATTGGTGGAGGAGGATGAATCCGAAGCCATGACGGCGGCGTTGGGTGAGGCCTCCGGCAAGCTAGAGGCAGCAGAATTGCAACGGCAGCTTGATGCGCTTCGCCGGCAGAAGGACAAGCTGCGACTGCAGCTGAGGGAGGCGCGTCGCGGACAGGAGAAGCTGGACATCCTGCGCCGACACAACGAAGATTTGCAGTCTAGGCTAAATGATGCGCGTCGCGGACAGGAGAAGCTGGATGCCCTGCAGCGACACAATGAGGAGTTGCAGTCGCAATTGTGTGAGGCGCGTCGTGCGGAGGAGGCGTTGGAGGATGCCCGCCGCCAAACCAGGCAGTCGCAGAGGCAGGTTGAGGATTTGCGCCGCTCTGAGAAGCGCCTGAGGGAGGCTTGTGAAGCCACTAGGGCAAGGGAAGAGGCGCTGATGCAGAAACTGCGTGCAGCCGAAAATGCGATTGCTGTGGCGAGGAAACATGAGGATGCCGTAAAGCAGAAGGCACGCGGCATCATAAATGCGGTGAAAACAGAGTACCAGCGACAACCATTTGTGTTGCCCGAGCCGCAAGAAACCGAGCAACTGCAGCGTGCGAATGATTCGCCCCGCGCACCGCTCGATGAGCCACCCCTGACAAAGGAGGGGCTGGAGTCGGAGGAGGAGGCCGCACACCAATTGGTGGAGGAGGATGAATCCGAAGCCATGACGGCGGCGTTGGGTGAGGCCTCCGGCAAGCTAGAGGCAGCAGAATGCAACGGCAGC
>NW_902780.1:0-936 GCF_000209065.1 Trypanosoma cruzi | reverse complement strand
GATAAGACGAATATGTTTCTGTGCGGTTCTTTCCCATCTTATGGTTCCTTGGAAGACCGCGATGGGAGGAGTCAAGGAACCGATGACGGCAGGATGAATTTCATTTCATTGTTTTTGCCGTCCAACCCCCTTTTGACTCCAACCCTGCGGCGGGGTCTTGTGGTTGGAGGATCTTGAACTCAGCCAACTCGTAACTAATAATATCTCCAGTCCGCAGAGGCTGCAGCACGTCACGGTGGCGGCCAGCCGAATATATATATAATTGGAGCGAACAACGAGGACGCGGCGAAGTCACTGTCTCTCCACCACCCCTTCCTTCCCGTCCCATTTTGTTTTTATGGAAAAGTCTGGTGTCTGGTCAGCAGCCCGGGCGAATACTCCACATTTTGGATGCATGAACGCCACGTCGAGGTTTGGGAGAGATGAGGCGGTGTGGGGAGTGGCAACCACCATCACCGCCACGAAATGGCTGCTTTCACCTCTTGCCTTTTCTCTTCACCCTGTTTTTGTTATTGTTTTTGTTCCCGATTGGTGGAGAAGACGTCCAAACCATGGCTCAAAACCCCTCAGCAGTAAACAACAAAAAGGAAGTGCCCGACAGGCGAACATGCATTCTTGACACCGTCCTCGACGCCATCGGCTCCACCCCCTGCATCCGACTCAATCACGTGCCGAAGAAACACGGCGTGTGCTGCGATGTGGTTGCAAAGTGTGAATTCCTCAACCCCGGTGGCAGCGTCAAGGACCGCATTGCTCGGCAAATGATTCTGGACGCAGAGGCGAGTGGCCGACTGCGCCCCAATCAAACAATTATTGAGGCGACAAGTGGGAACACGGGCATCGGGCTCAGTCTGGTGGCTGCGGTGAAGAAATACCCCATGATCATCACCATGCCCAAAAAGATGTCACATGAGAAGGAGGTGACCCTCCAGGCCC
>NW_902779.1:0-936 GCF_000209065.1 Trypanosoma cruzi | reverse complement strand
CGATTAGCGCTTGTTTGCTTTCTTTGTGTGTGAGAAAGAGAGAAGAGGAAAAAGGAGTGAAACAGTGAACACCGCCACCCATCCACAGTGAGTGGCACCATCGTCCGCACCGCAGTCACCCCCAACAACAACAACTCACGCACACAGACACACGGAATAAGAAGGATGAACAGTGCACCGGGAACACACAGCGACGGTCATCACCACCAGCAGCAGGAGGGGTGACAGAGGGTGCGTCATTATTCGTCACACTTCAGCACACACCGAACAACGCCCACACAAAAAAAAACCGGTGGAATGCAAAAGGGCACAATCGCCCTTCGCAGCACCGACGCAATTCCGCCAGTCGTTCTGCAGCTGCCTACAAAGCACTCGCACATCACCCCGCACAGCCGGAGAATCCTCCGTCGGCAAAACTACTGCAGGAGAGACACGTCCGCAGGTGCAGCTGTTGGACGGGAATCGATAGGCATTCTTCCCAGGCACCCCCACTGCCACACCACTCACTGGCTGCACGCCGCAAAAATAACAACAGCAACATGTCAACGAAGCAAATCGCATACTCCCGTACTCCCTCCTCGCAAGGAACAACCTCCGCAGCCACAATCCTGTGCGTGCGTGCATTCTCAGCGTTTTAAACACGGCATGTGTCTGCATGTGCTTGTGTGTTTGGCAGCGCCTATACTTGCAGAGCAGCTGTGCGCCACAAGAGAGTCTGAAGAAAGCAACGGCAGAGAGAGGCAGATAGCACACACGCAAATTACTCATATCATCGCACACACACACACACGCAGCCGCGGAATGGGTGCACTCAACCACAAAATCAAAAAGGAAAACAAAACAAAAAGCCGAAGCGTGGGACGACCAGCGCACACACACTCTCATTACTCCCGTAAAGCAAAACACACACACAGAGGAAGAGAGAGAGGTCGCCCA
>NW_902778.1:0-936 GCF_000209065.1 Trypanosoma cruzi | reverse complement strand
AAAGCCTGCATTTTGTTTTTTTTGACATGTTGCTCGGTGTGTGCTGACGCGTGACGAATAACAACACGCCCCAATAAGCAGAAAAGAAGTAAAACAAAATGGCGCTGAGCGGCACACCGGTAAGCCAAAAATACGCAATCACCAATAAAAAAGCCGGCGATCACCCAGCAGGCACATCAAGCCTCCTCAAAACCAACCTGGAACAGACAAAAAAAAGAGGCAATCATAGAAAACAAAGATCCCCGCCCCCAAACAGGAAAAACATTAAAGAAAACGCGATTCTTTTTTTTGTCCTTACTGCCGGGGTTGGCCGCTGCAAGAAATAAAAAATGGTAGGGCGGTGGCCCCGGACGTTGGATACAGGACGACGTGTCGAATTATCCAAGTTTGCAGCGGCTGCCCCGGACGTTAGATACAGGACGACGTGTCGAATTATCCAAGTTGCAGCGGCTGCCCCGGACGTTGGATACAACACGACGAATCGTAGTAACCACGCTGCGGCTGCGGCCCCGTACGAGAGATATATGACGACTTATCGTAGTAACCACGCTGCGGCTGCGGCCCCGTACGAGAGATATATGACGAACTTATCGTAGTAACCACGCTGCGGCGGCGCACCCTAAACATGTCGTTTTCGTTTTCCAGGGGACAACGCAAATGTGCTCGATTGTTCGAAGATCGAAATTAATACTTTACGTGAAAAGGGGTCGCGCGACCGCATTTTTATAGCTCAGTGGCAAACACGCTCACAATGTCATCCGGGGACGCGGGTTCGATTCCCGCAGAAGCCTAAGTTTTTTCCATTTTTTTTTGAATTCTTGTTTCATATTGCTTTTTAAACTTCTGGTTTGCAGGACGGTGTGCGAGTTCTGCAATCGCACTGATTCCATCTGTTTCGTGGTTTGTGCGGCTGCGGCTGCGGTGGGGCCGCGGAGA
>NW_902777.1:0-936 GCF_000209065.1 Trypanosoma cruzi | reverse complement strand
TCAATGTCTGTTTGCGTGTTCACACACTGAACGCCAAACAACCCCGGAACTATCCGCTGCTTGGAGGAATTTCGCGAGATCCTGCCCACAACGGTGCTGCACTCGGCGGATCGTTTTCGAGCGGCTGCTGCACCACACGTTGTGGTCTAAATTTTTGTTTCGAATTATGAATGGTGGTGGTCAGAGGCACTCTCTTTCAATGTCTGTTTGCGTGTTCACACACTGAACGCCAAACAACCCGGAACTATCCGCTGCTTGGAGGAATTTCGCGAGATCCTGCCCACAACGGTGCTGCACTCGGCGGATCGTTTTCGAGCGGCTGCTGCACCACACGCTGTGGTCTAAATTTTTGTTTCGAATTATGAATGGTGGTGGTCAGAGGCACTCTCTTTCAATGTCTGTTTGCGTGTTCACACACTGAACGCCAAACAACCCGGAACTATCCGCTGCTTGGAGGAATTTCGCGAGCTCCTGCCCACAACGGTGCTGCACTCGGCGGATCGTTTTCGAGCGGCTGCTGCACCACACGCTGTGGTCTAAATTTTTGTTTCGAATTATGAATGGTGGTGGTCAGAGACACTCTCTTTCAATGTCTGTTTGCGTGTTCACACACTGAACGCCAAACAACCCGGAACTATCCGCTGCTTGGAGGAATTTCGCGAGATCCTGCCCACAACGGTGCTGCACTCGGCGGATCGTTTTCGAGCGGCGGCTGCACCACACGCTGTGGTCTAAATTTTTGTTTCGAATTATGAATGGTGGTGGTCAGAGACACTCTCTTTCAATGTCTGTTTGCGTGTTCACACACTGAACGCCAAACAACCCGGAACTATCCGCTGCTTGGAGGAATTTCGCGAGATCCTGCCCACAACGGTGCTGCACTCGGCGGATCGTTTTCGAGCGGCTGCTGCACCGCACGCTGTGTCTAAATTTTTG
>NW_902776.1:0-936 GCF_000209065.1 Trypanosoma cruzi | reverse complement strand
ATTCCCACCAACACAAGAAGAGGGAGAAGGGCCGTGTGTGCGTGGTTTCAAGAAGTCAACGCAAAACCAACAGAAATCCCAGCGCTCACGGTCATTCCAAAAAATAAAGGAAAAAACGCATTAATTCTAACTTCGCAGACCTCCGCCACAGTCGCACCCTCGCCATTCTGAGCGTTGCCTCAGGAAGTGGTGAAAGGCAGCGTCGAAGGAGTCGAACACCTCCGTCCCGTCGCAGAGCATCAGGTTGAAGGGGAGGCCAAAGTCCTCCACAGTCCTCCCGGACGCGTCAAACGCACCGCCGTACTTCTCCCTCATGGAACGCCGGTCGGAAGTGAACGTCAGCACCGTCTTTCCCAGGGCGGCAGCATAGCCCACTTCAAACGCAGTCCCGCAGTCCGGCTCATGCGAGCGAAACGGCGACAGGTCCGCAATGACGGCGTCGCAGTGCCTTATCATCTCCAAGTTCTTCGCCCGTATCTCGGCAGCCCCCGTGGCCACGTTGTCAACGGGAATGAGCGGCACAACGCCATGCATCCCCAGAACCGTGCGCACACGGTCGTAATAGGTCGCACCCATGTCTTCGTTGAACACCGCGGGGCCAGCAATGTACACTCTGCTCATTGTGAAACTGCCTCCTTGGCTCCTTTCCCTCAGCTTCTCCAAACGTAAAAGAAAAGGGAGTGGAAAAAGGAAATAAGAGAACGGCGCCGTCGCCAGCTGGTGCTGTTCCAATCGATTCGTCGTTAGTAGCTGCGGGTTATACTTGCGTTTCGCCGCCAGCAAGACCTTCATGTTGCGTTCCTTCCTTCGGTACCGCGTCACCAGATGGCTGGTTATTGCTGGAATGGAGCTCCCCAGCGGGTTCCTCTTCCGGAGTCAAAGTTGAAGTACTTCCACTCGTAGAGGGAGATGAAGGTTCGGTTTGTTGTGACCGAC
>NW_902775.1:0-936 GCF_000209065.1 Trypanosoma cruzi | reverse complement strand
AAGGGAAAAGGAGGCAGGCAAAAACACACACAACGAGGGCCCCGCAGAAGTATCGTCGTGCGTCTGTGCCTGTGATTCCGAGAGAGACAGGGAACCCAGGAGAAGGTGGCTGCTGCTTCAACCCGAGCCGACGTGTTTATTTCCTGCACACTACCACAGGCTCAGACAACGCCCAGATGAGCTCCGTTCTGAAGGCGGACGTGAAGGAGTACATTCCTTCATGGGCTAACAAGCGGTCCTCTGGCGTGAACCCCGCCGCTACGTCGACAAACAAGAATGGATTTGCGACATCCGTACCAACAAGCAACGTTATGACGACGCATAGTGGCTGCACCGGGATCAACGCTCAAAATTTCACTTCTTCCCCACGTGCGGCGGCTGGCTTGCCCTTGTGCAGCCCAACGACAGCGCTTCGTCTTCCAACTCGTATGAGTCCCATGCACGCACCCTTTCCTTCTGTGTCAATCTCCATGAATCCAAACGCAACTGACTTTGTTCCACATCTGACTGGTGCTAATTCGCTGGCTCCCCTGCCGACGTCGACAGCTGATCTTGCGGAGGAAAAGGAACGGCAACAGAAGCAAGAGAGCCATTTATCATCCAGCATGAAATGGACGACCACATCGACGAGGAAAACATCACACAGCCAGCTTTGCCACTGGCAGTGAAGGCCAATTTTACACCGACTTTTGCCCCGATTTATGTTGAGAAAACGGAGGAAGAGATTTTAGAGATTAGCAAACGCAGTTCACTTAAAGTTGGGGCGGCGGCTTTTGTGCCACGCCGTACGCTGAACCGCGTGATGATCGCCAAGCCATCTCCGTTCTCTCTCACGCCAGCGACGGGCGAAATGACACTAGGTGATTTGTGGTGTCTCTTCTACCTGCCTGCTAGGCTTGGCGAGTGCATTCGGGAAAACACATACGATCCAACGCT
>NW_902774.1:0-936 GCF_000209065.1 Trypanosoma cruzi | reverse complement strand
CGTCCGGTCAACGCCCGTGGCATGCCGTGCGGTGGCACGTCAGTCCGTCATTGCCGCAGCGCCAAAAGCCGCATGCTGTACGACAAAATCCGAGCGGTGGTGATCCCATCGTGGCGCCGTCGCCGGGCAAGGTGCACTTTCTCGGCGGCCCGACACTCTGCCGTCGTGGAATCGGCAACAGTGCGACGTTGATGAATGGATCTGTGTGCTGCTTTGGGCGCGCGGTGCGCCGTCCCCCGCCGGCATTCGCCTCCTGCGCGGGGGAGGGAGTCTCCCTCGGAGGCAAAGTTGCTGTGCGGGTTTGGCCTTCTTCCCGCTGTGTTTCGAGCCTGGCGGCGTGCGTGCATTGTGGCTCTATTTTTGGCGTCGTGACACTCCCGCCGTCGGAGAGATTGTGCCGGGCGTGGCGGGCCGGGCCCGGCATTGCCCGCCCGCCTGTCGCAGTAAGAGCATCCATGGAGTGCTGTGGTCCCTCGTGCCGGCACCGGCTCTGTTCCGGAGCGTGCGTGTGCGCGTGAATGGGATGTTGTTCCAGCTTTCGCTTGGGCAACGAATCCACAGGGCGTGCACTGGAGCGGGGTGGATGCAGCCAGATCGTCATATTCACGGGGACGCCCCCTTCGTGCTCCGGTGCTGTGCTGCATGTGGAAGTGCCGGAGAGCAACTCTGAGCCCGGCTCGTTGGTCGCACGGCGCCGATCAGCGAATGGCCTCGGCCTGGGCTCTGCACTCTGTGGCGGGGGTGCGATCGGCGTGCCGTCCCTCGCCCTCGTCCTCGCTCAAGTGGCGGGTGGTGGTTCCGGTGGAATTCCCGGCGGCTCCGGCACACCAGGAGAAATTGACTTTCCACAGCGCCTGGGAGCGCGTAATGCCACGGACGTTGGCCATGTGCGTCACGACACTCACGCGGCAACCGCAGTGCTTGCCGCACACCGGG
>NW_902773.1:0-936 GCF_000209065.1 Trypanosoma cruzi | reverse complement strand
GTCCGACTGCACAACGGGGTCGCTGAACTTCCGCCCAATGAGGCGCTTCGCGTCGAAGACGGTGTTCGTCGGGTTCATCGCAACCTGGTCTTCGCGGCATCACCGATCAGACGCTCCGTGTCGGTGAACGCCACGTACGACGGCGTTGTGCGGTTGCCCTGATCGTTCGCAATGATCTCCACGCGCTCGTTCTGCCAAACACCAACGCACGAGTAAGTTGTGCCGAGATCGATGCCGATGGCTCCCTCGTACGTCATTTTCTTCTTCTTTCCTGCTGTTTTTTAAAAGTTAGCTCTCGACCTTGATTGACTCTGGCGTGCTCCGTGGCACAGGGCGGAGGAGCGGGGGAGAAAGGAGGAAAGGAAGCCGGCAGTACAAGGACACGCACACAGGCGGCAGCAGCAACAAAAATGGCAGAGGCAACCGTGGTGCCCTCAACGGCACAAGTGCCGTCGCAATGACAATACAAATAACAACCGTAATAATAATAATAACAATAATAATAATGGAGAGCGAAGAAAAATAATAATAATAATAATAATGGAGAGGGGAAAAAACCAATAATAAAAATAGTGATGGCAGCTGGGTTTGTCGCAGACCTCTACGCTCTACAAGGGAGAAAACCAACGGGCTATTGGTTCGCGAGCAGACGCCGCCATGAGAACATCTTCGGGGATGCGCTCTCAGTCCACTTCCTCCACCTTCGGTCCTGACGAAGACGACGGGTTCGCGCCGCCAGGCATGCCCCCGGGCATACCACCAGGCATACCTCCGGGCATTCCACCAGGCATACCTCCGGGCATACCGCCGCCCGCGCCCATGCCCTGGTACATCTTCGTCATGATGGGCGTGCACAGGTTCTCCAGCTCCTTCTGGCGGTGCTCGTACTCCTCCTTGCTGGCCTCCTGGTTGTTGTTTCAGCCCATTGCAGTGCCT
>NW_902772.1:0-936 GCF_000209065.1 Trypanosoma cruzi | reverse complement strand
CTAAACACTAAAAGTTTTCGGGAATTGTAACAGGACCCGCAGAAACACGGGTGTGGGCTCCCCCCTCTACATTGGAAGCTTCTCCCTGTTTCCCATTTGCTGAGCGACGGAGAATCTCGTTTTTCAACTCACCGTAACGAGTGTATTCCGCTGTCCATACCCGTCGGTCATTTTTCGTCGGGGGGCGACCATTCTTTTGCTCAAAGTCACTCTCAAACCGATGAAGGATGTATTTTAAATACCGCTTCTCCGTCGCAAGATCATCGTCAGACATCTGACTCGCTGGCTTCCCTTTACGAATAGGCCGTGACGGGGAGTTCTGCCGCGGCACATTGATGGAAGACGTTACGGAAGCCGGTGTTGTAAATTGTTTACTGCCAGCACTATCCATTTGGGTGCTGCTAATTTGAGAAGGCTGCACCCCAACCGTTCCGCCCCTTTCATCCCTACCGGCATCTCCGTTATTCCCACCGCCTTCATACAACGCCTGCCGCGGTTGATATGGTTCATGTTTTTTTTCATAATATTGTGGTTGGTGAAGCTCGGAGGTATCTTCTACTTTTGGCTCAAAGGCGGTTTTCCGTGGGGACTCCGTCTCCTTGAGCCGATTTTTCGCCGCTTTGTAAAGTTCGTATACATGATGCAACGACGCCTTGTCATGCGCTGTCACGGCGACTCCGTGTTCCTCACGGAACGCGCGCTCCCACTCATGAATACGCCGCTTCATTTCCTTCTTGAAGACCTGGCACTTGCTATGTGACATGTTTGCCATAAAGGCCGGTGGCACACCACGTTCGTTCGCCTCCTTCATGAGTTCAAGTGACGCCGTCTCCCCGCGGTACGTGGCCCTCAGCTGCGCCGCGATGGCGTCCGAGGAGACGGCACGCGGGCCATAATTCTGCTCAATGCGACTGCGTGCTCACGCTGCAAAGAGCG
>NW_902771.1:0-936 GCF_000209065.1 Trypanosoma cruzi | reverse complement strand
GGGAACTTCTTCCCGACGTGAGCACCGCAACTCCTTATCGACCAGCGAGCGGCGGATTGACGTCCTCCTGCCCAACCTGCGGCAGAGCGCACTTGTCCGTCCACAGTATGAGGGCACATGCCCGACGTGCTCAGCCTGGCGTTATAATAGTTTGCGAGGGCCTCCCATGCGGATGCCACAATGGCGCCACCGTCTTCTTAACAGGTGCCTCGCGCGCAGGTCGCCACCGAAGTTGCCAAGCATGCCAGCAGGCAAGACACGCAGGAAGCACAAACGCGGGTACTTGAGATGGACCGGGCTCTTCCGCCACCGCCTCATCACAGACGCCACGGGCTGCTGATCCCCGACGGACCACGGGAGACTCCGCCTCATCCACTGCGGGAATGCCCTCGTCGTTGGGAACTGGGACTACGACTGTTTGTGACTGCCCCAGCCCGCGCGACGGCCCGTTTGCGACGGAATACTTGCCACTTTTGTACGGACGGCCCTTGCCCTACTCACTCGTTATTGTAGCAGCATACAACCAAAACAGGATAACAAGCTGCTTTGTGATGAATATTGGCTGCACTTCCCGTGGACCAACAATCCACGTGGTGTGCGGGGATCTTCTTTTTGTATTGTTACTTTGCTTTTGTGTTGCTGTGTGCGCTGCACCTTCTTGTGTGTGTGCGCACCCTCCGTGAGGGGTGCCGACACGACGGACCGCTCTCGCCGCATGTACATGCGGTGGAGCCTTGTGTGCCGCTCCTGTTTGCTTCTCCCTCTTCCATCTGTGTGTTGGTGTTGCGGCAGGGCTGTGTGTGTGTGTGCCTGCTGCCGTGGATTGGAGTGTGTGTCGTGCGTGGTGTGCGGCGTACGGTGCATGCCTGGCTGCTGCCCTCTCCTCATGTGGTGTGCCCTCTGTGTGTGTCTGCCGGCACCTCTCGCCTCCCCTGT
>NW_902770.1:0-936 GCF_000209065.1 Trypanosoma cruzi | reverse complement strand
TCGCTTAAATATCGTTTGTGTTAATAAAAATAAGAACTTTTAATAATTGAAGTGAAAAATAAAACAAAATAATAAAAACAAAAAACATGCGACTGGCGCCAGTTCATCTTCCTTTCGTCGTGAAAGGATGCAAAAGCGTCCTGTCGTACTCAACCTTTGGAACCCCTTGCTCCTCATCATGCCAGTAGGCCCGAATGCGCTGTATGCGTGCCTCATCCTTCACCCAAACGTCTGCGGGGGACCATGCCGTCATATGGCTCCTTGCACCCGCCACTGCACGCCCGTGGACGGTTCCACTTCATCATGGCATATGCATCGTTCGCACTCAAAGACTTGACGCGACGGTACCAGAGAGCGTCCGGCAGCTCCATTTTATTAGAGAAACGAATATTCGAGCTGCCACGATGCACAAATTTGCCGCATAAGACATTCCGCTCCTGAAATCCAGGCAAACGGAGACGTTAGCTGTAGTCGACATCCTCCACGCAAGCCGGGTAGAAGTTCTCGTCAAAATATCCCACCGTACTGATCGCCAGGCGTGTCAACATAACAGACACAAAACAACTGCTTTTGTAATACGCGCAGAAGTGCCCGCAATGCTTCGAAAACATCGTTTCACGCTCCCTCGCAGAGGCATAACGAATGCGGTCAGGCAGCAGCGCAGACGTCGACAATCGGTCATCGTTCACCGTGGAGCGCAGCACCCTCAAGCCCCGTCGCAAAACGGGACTGTACTCGCTCGGCTCATTCGCCGCTTCCGCCGCCAACTCATCCATGCGAGCGGCATCATGCCTCGTCATTTCATGCACATCGCGTAGAAGGTTGGGAAGAAGATCGGGTGAAAACATTACGTCGCTGTTTGTCACAAAAACAAAAGGCACTTCCTCGCGCGGCAGCGAGAGTGCAAGCCGTGACCCGATGTTCGCGGCAGCGCTG
>NW_902769.1:0-936 GCF_000209065.1 Trypanosoma cruzi | reverse complement strand
ACAGATATTGACAGAGAGTGCCTCTGACTCCCACCATTCACAATCGGAAACAAAAATTTGGACCACAACGTGTGATGCAGCAGCCGCTCGAAAACGATCAGCCGAGCGCAGCACCCGTGTGGGCAAGAGCTCGCGAAATTCCTCCAAGCAGCGGATAGTTCAGGGTTGTTTGGTGTCCAGTGTGTGAACACGCAAACAGATATTGACAGAGAGTGCCTCTGGCTCCCACCATTCACAATTGGAAACAAAAATTTGGACCACAACGTGTGATGCAGCAGCCGCTCGAAAACGATCAGCCGAGTGCAGCACCCGTGTGGGCAACAGCTCGCGAAATTCCTCCAAGCAGCGGATAGTTCAGGGTTGTTTGGTGTCCAGTGTGTGAACACGCAAACAGATATTGACAGAGAGTGCCTCTGACTCCCACCATTCACAATCGGAAACAAAAATTTGGACCACAACGTGTGATGCAGCAGCCGCTCGAAAACGATCAGCCGAGCGCAGCACCCGTGTGGGCAAGAGCTCGCGAAATTCCTCCAAGCAGCGGATAGTTCAGGGTTGTTTGGTGTCCAGTGTGTGAACACGCAAACAGATATTGACAGAGAGTGTCTCTGACTCCCACCATTCACAATCAGAAACAAAAATTTGGACCACAACGTGTGATGCAGCAGCCGCTCGAAAACGATCAGCCGAGCGCAGCACCCGTGTGGGCAAGAGCTCGCGAAATTCCTCCAAGCAGCGGATAGTTCAGGGTTGTTTGGTGTCCAGTGTGTGAACACGCAAACAGATATTGACAGAGAGTGTCTCTGACTCCCACCATTCACAATCAGAAACAAAAATTTGGACCACAACGTGTGATGCAGCAGCCGCTCGAAAACGATCAGCCGAGCGCAGCACCCGTGTGGGCAAGAGCTCGCGAAATCCTCCAAGCAGCGGATA
>NW_902768.1:0-936 GCF_000209065.1 Trypanosoma cruzi | reverse complement strand
GCTTTCCTCATATAACTGGCCCAAAGCGGAACTGTCGGTGTTTCGTCGTACCACAGTCGAGCGTCGTTGGCAGAAAAGCTCCATCGCCCTTCCCGACGATTTCGTCGGGCAATTTGAAAGATCGGGTGGAACATCGGCGGTGCGGTGCGCTGCCTGTGAGGATTGGTGGGAGGTGGCGGATTGGATGGAGCCCCCATCGCCAGCATTCATGAGCGGCGTGCGGCAGCCCCTCTGCCGTTTTTTTATGGACGCCTGTATTGTAATTAATTCCCTCTCGGGCGCACATTGCATGTAGATGCCTCGTGTCCATAGGTATGACATTGTTGGCATCGCAAAGTGCGTTGGGTTTCTCGCCGATCCACGAGAGGCTGGGCTGCCCTCGCATAGGTGTCGGTCTGGTGAACAGCGGAGTGTAGACGGCCGCGCAGTTTGGAAAGCCGGATGACGGGATCGGATGCAATCGTGAGCTGCATCCGGAATGTATTCAGTAGGGACCTGCCAAAATCCATGAGCTCATCGGTAGGATCCTGCCAGCCTTCCAGTACGCCGATACACTCGACCAAATTGTCAAAGGCAAGTTTAACCTGCTCGTAGTCCTGTTGCCAGCATTGGTATGCACACCGGGGTCGAAAACGATCCGCCGAGTGCAGCACCATTGTGGGCAGGAGCTCGCGAAATTCCTCCAAGCAGCGGATAGTTCCGGGTTGTTTGGTGTCCAGTGTGTGAACACGCAAACATACATTGAAAGAGAGTGCCTCTGACTCCCGCCATTCATAATTCGAAACAAAAATTTAGACCACAACGTGTGGTGCAGCAGCCGCTCGAAAACGATCCGCCGAGTGCAGCACCCTTGTGGGCAGGAGCTCGCGAAATTCCTCCAAGCAGCGGATAATTCCGGGTTGTTTGGTGTCCAGTGTGTGAACACGCAAACATACA
>NW_902767.1:0-936 GCF_000209065.1 Trypanosoma cruzi | reverse complement strand
AGCCTCGACGCGCGCACCGTCACCGCAAACTCTCGCGCAACCGGGCGGTGGCGCCACGCGCGGCACCGACAGCGCGCCACCGGCCCAAGGGTTGTTGCGCTTCACGACCGGCGTGTCTCTTTCTCGGGGCGCCGATGCACCCAAGCGCCCAGCGTCACGGAGCGGTGGGTCTCAAGACGCGCCTTTCCTGGCCATGCGAGGGGAGGCGCGGGGGCCAGCCGGCGAGGTTGCGGCGGGCGGGGCGGCTGTCAGACCTGTTGAGTTTGTTTTTGGCCATCACGCAAGCGCGTTCACGGGGCCACGCGCCCTCGCGCACAAGAGTTGGTTGCTTCCATCAGCAGCGGCGTGCGCCCACCACAACCCACCTCCGGGCAATTCGGCCCTCTCTTTCTCTTTCTCTCTCTTGCGCTTTTGGGCGGGCCCGCCACCAACCGTTTGCACAGGCAGGGCGCCAGACAGGGCAGGATGTTACGTGCGCGCCGTTGCGCAAGAAAGAAAAACGACAACAATAGCAGGAAGTGGGAGGGAGGGGAGCGGGCGCTCAGCCGAAAGGTGATTTTTATTGTTCCGTTCTCAATGCGTCGCTCAAACTGTTTGGACCTCGAACAACATGTCTCCATCGTAGCGCGTGTGTGTGTGTGCGGGCGTGCGCGTCGCTGGGCCGCAAAACCGCGCAGCGAGAGCAGAGGGACAAAGAAAGAAAAAAAGAAAAAGAAAAAAAAAGAAAGATGGGGGTGTAAAGCAAAGCACTTCAGTGTGAGCTGAGTCGGGAATTGCGTCCTCACGCGTTTTCGTCGTCAGACTGACAGGAAACTGTGGAATTTCATCACGCGTCGCAGCCGCATCTCTCACCCGTGCGCGTCCTCTTTGGTTTTGTTTTTTCCCATCGTTTCCCGAACTGGGGAGGGAGCCTCGACGCGCGCACCGTCACCGCAA
>NW_902766.1:0-936 GCF_000209065.1 Trypanosoma cruzi | reverse complement strand
TCACTTGCGTGCAGCCTTCAGCACAAACTAACTCCCCGTCAGCGCAGAGTGAAAGCAAAAAAAGAGACAAGTCACACAGCCACGCACCGTCCCATCCAGCGATGAGAGTCACGCACAACAACAGTTAGGTGGACGCCGCTCAACAAAAACAAAAAAAAGAAAAAAAAAAGGAGTGCTCCTCGCCCTTGTCCCGTTCCTCACACCCCCACAGTTACTATTACCGTTATTCTCTCTACTCCGTCCCTCACCAGCACGCCACGCTCACTTGAACACACGCCCCTCCAGCACAGGCCTCGGGATCGTCGGGCCCTCCCAGCACAGGTAGTCCGTGATGCGCTCCCGCTGCGCCGAGACGTCGGCGACCTCCTCTCCCAGTCGAACAGCTCCGTGTCCTCCACGTCCTCCACAATCGCCGGCATGCCCCGGCCGCGGAACACCCACAGCGCCACAATGTCGTGCCGCCTCTCCTCCCCAATGATGAGTGCAACGCCGAACGCGTACTTGCGCACGTGCTCCATGCGCTGGAACCACCCGCGGATCAGGTTGGCCGTCATGAACTGCATCTCGGTGTCCTCGTTGTGCTTGGAGCAGACCCTCCCATCCTCTCGATCCACGGCCTGGGTGCTGCGAGAGGCTGCCGAAAAATGCCACTTTTGTGGAGGATCCAAATGTGCGGAAACAACGGCCACCCTCACTCCCTCACACCTCCGCTCCCTCCACTCGCCCACGCACAAGGGCGGTGTCATGGGGAAGAGAAGCCCGCCGCACAGCGCATGCACAAGGGCACAAACAAAAGCAATGCCATCCACGTCGCACCGCAAGATAGAGCCATGCGCCCAGCACACACACGGCCGCAACGAAAGAGACGGGCGGATCCAAGTCCACGATGCAGTCCTTTACTTCCCTCCGCACCCACGGATGGCAGAACGACTCACA
>NW_902765.1:0-936 GCF_000209065.1 Trypanosoma cruzi | reverse complement strand
ATCGTTTTCGAGCGGCTGCTGCACCACACGCTGTGTCTAAATTTTTGTTTCGAATTATGAATGGTGGTGGTCAGAGACACTCTCTTTCAATGTCTGTTTGCGTGTTCACACACTGGACGCCAAACAACCCGGAACTATCCGCTGCTTGGAGGAATTTCGCGAGATCCTGCCCACAGGGGTGCTGCACTCGGCGGATCGTTTTCGAGCGGCTGCTGCACCACACGCTGTGGTCTAAATTTTTGTTTCGAATTATGAATGGTGGTGGTCAGAGACACTCTCTTTCAATGTCTGTTTGCGTGTTCACACACTGGACGCCAAACAACCCGGAACTATCCGCTGCTTGGAGGAATTTCGCGAGCTCCTGCCCACAGGGGTGCTGCACTCGGCGGATCGTTTTCGAGCGGCTGCTGCACCACACGCTGTGGTCTAAATTTTTGTTTCGAATTATGAATGGTGGTGGTCTGAGGCACTCTCTTTCAATGTCTGTTTGCGTGTTCACACACTGGACGCCAAACAACCCGGAACTATCCGCTGCTTGGAGGAATTTCGCGAGATCTTGCCCACAACGGTGCTGCACTCGGATAATCGTTTTCGAGCGGCTGCTGCACCACACGTTGTGGTCTAAATTTTTGTTTCGAATTATGAATGGTGGTGGTCAGAGGCACTCTCTTTCAATGTCTGTTTGCGTGTTCACACACTGAACGCCAAACAACCCGGAACTATCCGCTGCTTGGAGGAATTTCGCGAGATCCTGCCCACAACGGTGCTGCACTCGGATAATCGTTTTCGAGCGGCTGCTGCACCACACGCTGTGGTCTATGTTTTTGTTTCGAATTATGAATGGTGGTGGTCAGAGGCACTCTCTTTCAATGTCTGTTTGCGTGTTCACACACTGAACGCCAAACAACCCGGAACTATCCGCTGCTTGGAGGAATT
>NW_902764.1:0-936 GCF_000209065.1 Trypanosoma cruzi | reverse complement strand
AATTGATTCCGGGACTTCTCCCAACCCAAGGCGGTGTGGCTTATCATGAACTTTTCGGCCTATGGAGGAAAAAGAAGGCGGGAAAAAAGTAAAGGAAGGAGAAAGAAATAAAGTGTTGGTGATTTCAACACCGTTCGAGCTCTCATCGCGGCGCCAGTTTACAGCGGAACGCGTGCCGCGGCAGGAATTTATCTGTTGGGTTCTTCTCCGCCCAACGATGCGAACCAACACGGCAATCCGCTACCTCTTCTCCCGACCACCGCCGCCGGCGGCCTCTACCATCAGAAGCTTCACCGCTTTTCTTTCCGTGGGCCTCATGGCGCGCAGAAAATTGGCTTCATCCGCGCCAAAACAATTCTCAAGAATGGCCATCAAAAGGCTTCTGGCTTCTCTAATCTCGGCTTCCGGCGCGATGCCTTCGGCATCGAAGCCGCTATCCGAGTCGTCCCAATCATCGAAATCACCGCCCCTCCCGTCACTGCCGTCACCAGTGTTGCAAACAACGGTGTCAGACGCACCACCACTCCCGCCAAGAGAAAATGACAATGCATCGCGCCAGCTCGGAGAGACATTTTCAAGCCGAGCAATAACCGCCGCTGAGACAACTGCGATAGATTCCGCTTTATGAGTTGCCTCGCACTCCATTTGCATGAGGGATCGCACGATGTTTAATACAGAGTGTTCCGTTCCCTTCGAGACGTAAACACTTTCATACACCACTTCATGTACCTCCACCGGGAATTCCCCTGCGGAAAGATCAGTGTCCAGTGCAGAACATGCTACTTCCGGCAAGGAGGCCACGGTTGGACAATGCAGTTTGAGCCAATAGAATCCGCGCGAACATCTTCCCCTCCTTCCTGTATCGTTGGTGCGTCAAAGGCCGAACGATACACAAAATAAAACGGTCTGCGTGACACCCAAATGCTTTGGCGAGCC
>NW_902763.1:0-936 GCF_000209065.1 Trypanosoma cruzi | reverse complement strand
GTTGAGTGCACCCATTCCGCGGCTGCGTGTGTGTGTGTGTGATGATATGAGTAATTTGCGTGTGTGCTTATCTGCCTCTCTCTGCCGTTGCTTTCTTCAGACTCTCTTGTGGCGCACAGCTGCTCTGCAAGTATAGGCGCTGACAAACACACACACACATGCACACACATGCCGTGCTTAAAACGCTGAGAATGCACGCACGCACAGGATTGTGGCTGCCGAGGCCCTCGCGAGGGGGAAAAAACCTGCATTTTTTTTTTTTGACATGTTGCTCGGTGTGTGCTGACGCGTGACGAATAACAACACGCCCCAATAAGCAGAAAAGAAGTAAAACAAAATGGCGCTGAGCGGCACACCGGTAAGCCAAAAATACGCAATCACCAATAAAAAAGCCGCCGATCACCCAGCAGGCACATCAAGCGTCCTCAAAACCAACCTGGAACAGACAAAAAAAAAGAGGCAATCATAGAAAACAAAGATCCCCGCCCCCAAACAGGAAAAACATTAAAGAAAACGCGATTCTTTTTTTTGTCCTTACTGCCGGGGTTGGCCGCCGCAAGAAATAAAAAATGGTAGGGCGGTGGCCCCGGACGCTAGATACAGGACGACGTGTCGAATTATCCAAGTTGCAGCGGCTGCCCCGGACGTTAGATACGGGACGACGTGTCGAATTATCCAAGTTGCAGCGGCTGCCCCGGACGTTAGATACAGCACGACGTGTCGAATTATCCAAGCTGCAGCGGTGGCCTCGGGCGTTAGATATATGACGACTTACAGTAGTAACCACGCTGCGGCTGCGCATCCTAAACACGTCTTTTTCGTTTTCCAGGGGACAACGCAAATGTGCTCGATTGTTCGAAGATCGACATTAATACTTTACGTGAAAAGGAGTCGCGCGACCGCATTTTTTTAGCTCAGTGGCGAAACACGCTCACA
>NW_902762.1:0-936 GCF_000209065.1 Trypanosoma cruzi | reverse complement strand
CCACCGTCGAGCAGCACGAGATGTACGTTGACCCAGACATCGCGGGCACGATGGAGATCACCGTGAACATCACGTTCCCGCGTGTGCCGTGCGATCTCATCACCGCAGATGCCATTGACGCCTTTGGCACATTTGCGGAAGGGGTGGAGCGCGACACCGTCAAGTCTCGTGTAGCTGCCTCAACGCTGGAGAAAATCAGCGAGGCACGTCCGCTAGTGGATGAGAAGAAGAAAGTAACAAAGGCCCTTGACCCCAGCGGCGCGGAGAAGGAAAACTGCCCGAGTTGCTACGGAGCGGAACCAGAGCCGGGGGCTTGCTGCCACACCTGTGAAGATGTTCGCCGCGCGTATTCCCTGCGGAGGTGGGTATTTAATGAGAATGACGTCAGCGTGGAGCAGTGTGCGGAGGAACGCCTACGGAAAGCGGCTATTTTGAGTAGCCAGGAGGGGTGCAATTTGTTTGTTAATTACAAAGTTGCACGGGTAACTGGAAACATCCATTTCGTGCCGGGACGCATGTTCAACTTGATGGGCCAACACCTGCATGACTTTAGAGGAAAAACAGTGCGTCAGCTGAATCTTAGTCATATTGTGCACACCCTCGGCTTTGGTGAGCGATTCCCCGGGCAGGTGAATCCAATGGACGGCCTAGTGAACTTACGGGGCGCCGTTGACGCAACGGAGGAGGTAAACGGTCGCTTTAGTTACTTTGTGAAGGTCGTCCCGACGCAGTACCAATCGGCCTCCATTCTTGGCGTTGGCAGTGTGGTGGAGTCCAACCAGTACTCCGTCACACATCATTTTACCCCCAGCCCGAGCGCGGAGTTGAGTGCGGCGGCAGCAGAGTCATCCCCAGTGATGGTGCCAGGAGTGTTCATAACGTATGATTTGTCACCCATTAAAGTTTTTGTGGTTGAGAAGCACCCGTACTCTTCGG
>NW_902761.1:0-936 GCF_000209065.1 Trypanosoma cruzi | reverse complement strand
GAACTATCCGCTGCTTGGAGGAATTTCGCGAGCTCTTGCCCACACGGGTGCTGCACTCGGCTGATCGTTTTCGAGCGGCTGCTGCATCACACGTTGTGGTCCAAATTTTTGTTTCCGATTGTGAATGGTGGGAGTCAGAGGCACTCTCTGTCAATATCTGTTTGCGTGTTCACACACTGGACACCAAACAACCCTGAATTATCCGCTGCTTGGAGGAATTTCGCGAGCTCTTGCCCACACGGGTGCTGCACTCGGCTGATCGTTTTCGAGCGGCTGCTGCATCACACGTTGTGGTCCAAATTTTTGTTTCCGATTGTGAATGGTGGGAGTCAGAGGCACTCTCTCTCAATATCTGTTTGCGTGTTCACACACTGGACACCAAACAACCCTGAACTATCCGCTGCTTGGAGGAATTTCGCGAGCTCTTGCCCACACGGGTGCTGCACTCGGCTGATCGTTTTCGAGTGGCTGCTGCATCACACGTTGTGGTCCAAATTTTTGTTTCTGATTGTGAATGGTGGAAGTCAGAGGCACTCTCTGTCAATATCTGTTTGCGTGTTCACACACTGGACACCAAACAACCCTGAACTATCCGCTGCTTGGAGGAATTTCGCGAGCTCTTGCCCACACGGGTGCTGCACTCGGCTGATCGTTTTCGAGCGGCTGCTGCATCACACGTTGTGGTCCAAATTTTTGTTTCTGATTGTGAATGGTGGGAGTCAGAGGCACTCTCTGTCAATATCTGTTTGCGTTTTCACACACTGGACACCAAACAACCCTGAACTATCCGCTGCTTGGAGGAATTTCGCGAGCTCTTGCCCACACGGGTGCTGCGCTCGGCTGATCGTTTTCGAGCGGCCGCTGCATCACACGTTGTGGTCCAAGTTTTTGTTTCCGATTGTGAATGGTGGGAGTCAGAGACACACTCTGTCAATA
>NW_902760.1:0-936 GCF_000209065.1 Trypanosoma cruzi | reverse complement strand
CAGTGCCCACAGTACGCCCTCGACTCCCGGTGACAGCAGTGCCCACAGTACGCCCTCAACTCCCGCTGACAACGGTGCCCACAGTACGCCCTCGACTCCCGCTGACAACGGTGCACACAGTACGCCCTCAACTCCCGCTGACAGCAGTGCCCACAGTACGCCCTCAGCTCCCGCTGACAGCAGTGCCCACAGTACGCCCTTGACTCCCGCTGACAACGGTGCCCACAGTACGCCCTCAACTCCCGCTGACAACGGTGCCCACAGTACGCCCTCGACTCCCGTTGACAGCAGTGCCCACAGTACGCCCTCAACTCCCGCTGACAACGGTGCCCACAGTACGCCCTCGACTCCCGGTGACAGCAGTGCCCACAGTACGCCCTCAGCTCCCGCTGACAGCAGTGCCCACAGTACGCCCTCAACTCCCGCTGACAACGGTGCCCACAGTACGCCCTCGACTCCCGCTGACAGCAGTGCCCACAGTACGCCCTCAGCTCCCGCTGACAGCAGTGCCCACAGTACGCCCTCAGCTCCCGCTGACAGCAGTGCCCACAGTACGCCCTCGACTCCCGCTGACAACGGTGCCCACAGTACGCCCTCGACTCCCGCTGACAGCAGTGCCCACAGTACGCCCTCAGCTCCCGCTGACAGCAGTGCCCACAGTACGCCCTCAACTCCCGCTGACAACGGTGCCCACAGTACGCCCTCGACTCCCGCTGACAACGGTGCACACAGTACGCCCTCAACTCCCGCTGACAGCAGTGCCCACAGTACGCCCTCAGCTCCCGCTGACAGCAGTGCCCACAGTACGCCCTTGACTCCCGCTGACAGCAGTGCCCACAGTACGCCCTCAACTCCCGCTGACAGCAGTGCCCACAGTACGCCCTTGACTCCCGCTGAC
Organism: Trypanosoma cruzi; assembly: GCF_000209065.1. Classification (NCBI taxonomy): domain Eukaryota; phylum Euglenozoa; class Kinetoplastea; order Trypanosomatida; family Trypanosomatidae; genus Trypanosoma; species Trypanosoma cruzi. The sequence goes on along the minus strand of NW_902760.1, from coordinate 38 downwards.
AACGGTGCCCACAGTAAGCCCTCAACTCCCGCTGACAG
>NW_902759.1:0-936 GCF_000209065.1 Trypanosoma cruzi | reverse complement strand
AAACAAAAATTTAGACCACAGCGTGTGGTGCAGCAGCCGCTCGAAAACGATCCGGCGAGTGCAGCACCCTTGTGGGCAAGATCTCGCGAAATTCCTCCAAGCAGCGGATAGTTCAGGGTTGTTTGGCGTCCAGTGTGTGAACACGCAAACAGACATTGAAAGAGAGTGTCTCTGACCACCACCATTCATAATTCGAAACAAAAATTTAGACCACAGCGTGTGGTGCAGCAGCCGCTCGAAAACGATCCGGCGAGTGCAGCACCCTTGTGGGCAAGATCTCGCGAAATTCCTCCAAGCAGCGGATGGTTCCGGGTTGTTTGGCGTCCAGTGTGTGAACACGCAAACAGACATTGAAAGAGAGTGTCTCTGACCACCACCATTCATAATTCGAAACAAAAATTTAGACCACAGCGTGTGGTGCAGCAGCCACTCGAAAACGATCCGCCGAGTGCAGCACCCCTGTGGGCAAGATCTCGCGAAATTCCTCCAAGCAGCGGATAGTTCAGGGTTGTTTGGCGTCCAGTGTGTGAACACGCAAACAGACATTGAAAGAGAGTGTCTCTGACCACCACCATTCATAATTCGAAACAAAAATTTAGACCACAGCGTGTGGTGCAGCAGCCACTCGAAAACGATCCGGCGAGTGCAGCACCCCTGTGGGCAAGATCTCGCGAAATTCCTCCAAGCAGCGGATAGTTCAGGGTTGTTTGGCGTCCAGTGTGTGAACACGCAAACAGACATTGAAAGAGAGTGTCTCTGACCACCACCATTCATAATTCGAAACAAAAATTTAGACCACAGCGTGTGGTGCAGCAGCCGCTCGAAAACGATCCGGCGAGTGCAGCACCCTTGTGGGCAAGATCTCGCGAAATTCCTCCAAGCAGCGGATGGTTCCGGGTTGTTGGCGTCCAGTGTGGAACACGCAAACAGACATGA
>NW_902758.1:0-936 GCF_000209065.1 Trypanosoma cruzi | reverse complement strand
GATACCCGTGACAGTGCGTGAAATACTCGCCGCAGAATGAGGTGCCGCAGGTCTCCGCTCACTGATCCAGATTGACCACGCTGAAGCCCACGATTCCCGTGGGTTTGGCATCCCGATGGGTCGCCGTGGTTCGTTGACTCCCATGATGGAGGAGTGCCAAGCAAGCAAGAACCAAAAGCCTGTACACTCTGTGGAGTCAAAAAGATAAAAAAACACGGGCTGGCGCGAGCACAGCTAAGCGCCATGGGAGAAACATCTCAGCTCATCCCATGGAAAACACTTCACCAACGTCACTGCAACATTGGCCTCTTGCTTCGTGGGTGTGTCACTTCTCTCTTCACTCCGTGCCAGCCTCCGTCCAATTCCCCGCCCAGCAGTACTACACGTCACACGGCGCTGCCTCCGCACAATCACACTTCGCGGCCAATCATCGTGACGCGCCTCCAACTGCAGTCGCATCCAACCTCAAAAGCCCTCGCACCCTCTTCCGCCCTCCTGTGTGTCGAGAGAAGACGCCTCTCTCGCGGTCTTCGCGTCCTCCCCAATAAAGCTCTGCAGTTGTGCCCAAACATCACCGGGTCTCTTGCCAAGAAGGAAACCGTGTGCGACGTGACCAATGTGGGCATACACAAATTTAAAAACCGGTTTATAGGCTCTCTGGAGTGCCCTGCGTGCGCCCGCATGTACGATGGGAACACACACGGTGCGAGTCGGGCGAGACCATCGTTCCAGCTCGCATCTCCGCCAGGTGACTCGTTGACGGCTCCATCCCGCTTCACGACAAGTCGAATAACAGTGCACACGTAAGTGGCTGTGCGTTGCATTCACATGTGGTTCCCTTTTTGGGTCCAACGTCGTCAGGTGGTGGAAAGAGACGAGTCGTATTATCATTCTTCCATTTGCTGCTGCTGCCGCCTCATTTCCCGTAAAGAGCCA
>NW_902757.1:0-936 GCF_000209065.1 Trypanosoma cruzi | reverse complement strand
AGAGTGCCTCTGACTCCCGCCATTCATAATTTCGAAACAAAAACATAGACCACAACGTGTGGTGCAGCAGCCGCTCGAAAACGATCCGCCGAGTGCAGCACCATTGTGGGCAGGAGCTCGCGAAATTCCTCCAAGCAGCGGATAGTTCAGGGTTGTTTGGTGTCCAGTGTGTGCACACGCAAACATACATTGAAAGAGAGTGCCTCTGACTCCCGCCATTCATAATTCGAAACAAAAACATAGACCACAACGTGTGGTGCAGCAGCCACTCGAAAACGATCCGCCGAGTGCAGCACCCTTGTGGGCAGGAGCTCGCGAAATTCCTCCAAGCAGCGGATAATTCAGGGTTATTTGGTGTCCAGTGTGTGCACACGCAAACATACATTGAAAGAGAGTGCCTCTGACTCCCGCCATTCATAATTCGAAACAAAAACATAGACCACAACGTGTGGTGCAGCAGCCGCTCGAAAACGATCCGCCGAGTGCAGCACCATTGTGGGCAAGAGCTCGCGAAATTCCTCCAAGCAGCGGATAGTTCAGGGTTGTTTGGTGTCCAGTGTGTGAACACGCAAACATACATTGAAAGAGAGTGCCTCTGACTCCCGCCATTCATAATTCAAAACAAAAATTTAGAGCACAACGTGTGGTGCAGCAGCCGCTCGAAAACGATCCGCCGACTGCAGCACCATTGTGGGCAGGAGCTCGCGAAATTCCTCCAAGCAGCGGATAGTTCAGGGTTGTTTGGTGTCCAGTGTGTGAACACGCAAACATACATTGAAAGAGAGTGCCTCTGACTCCCGCCATTCATAATTCGAAACAAAAACATAGACCACAACGTGTGGTGCAGCAGCCGCTCGAAAACGATCCGCCGACTGCAGCACCATTGTGGGCAAGAGCTCGCGAAACTCCTCCAAGAAGCGGATAATTCAGGGTTGT
>NW_902756.1:0-936 GCF_000209065.1 Trypanosoma cruzi | reverse complement strand
TATCGTCCTGAAGAAGGTTGAAAAGGCTTCGGCTGCGACACGCGCCTTAAGTCCATCTACTGTGAAGATTGCACTTGAAACCTGCAGACAGTTACTTGTGGGGGATAAATGTTCGCAGGAGCGAAAAGGCGAGGTGTGTAGTTTACTGGGACTTGTTGTTCTTCCTCGAGGTGAGATTCAGGAGGTGCTCGAGTACGTCGGCATTCTCGAGGATTACTGCTCCCATTCTCGCTCCATCATAGTTCCCATTGTGCTGCCCCACTACGAGGAGGTGTTGCGAAGCTTTGTTCTGACCTCGCCGATGCAGCACGTGATGTCGTCTCCTGTTGACGCCCACCACGGTGAAACGACCAAACTGCCTCTTATGCTATCGGAGGGAACCAGCGTTGTTTGTTTTTGTGTCTCGCCTTGCGGTTCAATGTTGGCTACAGCAACTGTTTCCGGCATACTTATTTTTGACACCACCACGGGCGAGTTATTGGCAGAGTCTCTGGACGCGTTTCTTCCTCGATCCCTGCGGATGATGCAGTTTTCCCCCGACTCCAAAAAACTCATTTTAACGATGGTATCCGGACTGCGCCATGTGGTGCTCAACACCGAATTGTTGTACCTTTGTGAACATAACACGGAGTATCCAGCCATTCCAACGTCGGTGACATCCGAGTCGATTGAATTTCTTTTTTCTCCGCGCTTGACGAGCGGACGAAAGAGTTCACTCTACTTTACGGCATGTGGGAAGACGGTGCTGGATAAACTTGGTCCCTCTGCCGATAGGGCTGTTGATAACTTCGTCATATGCTCTCATATCAACGGCGATTTTGTGGGGAATTTGGTTGTCTTAGAAGCGGATGATGACAACTTTACAATTCACGTGGAGGGAGGAATCGTCACGCTGACGCAAGGCACGCACAGCTGCTCTGGTGCTGCCCCACAGTG
>NW_902755.1:0-936 GCF_000209065.1 Trypanosoma cruzi | reverse complement strand
ACACACGGGCAGCAGCAAAATCATTTCACCCTCGACGATCCAAAATCAACACCGACATCCCTCGCGACGCAAAGGTCTCAGTTGCCAGCACGGGCTTCCTGCCGCCCTGCCATCGAGACTGAAACACGGCACAGTGCACGCACTTATTTTCCTCGTGTGCAGTCAGCCGTTTGCTTCACACATTCTTCGATGGGCTGACGCCCACAAAAGCACGCCACAAAAGGCCACTGTGATCGCACACGCTCTTACGATGAGCGTCGGTGTGTGCATGGATCCGCTGCTCACACGTGCTGGCAGGCAGCCTGCAGCCGGTGCCCTCGTGCCAGTTCATCGGCTCCAGCACGGAAAAGAGAAAACGGCCCATTCCCGATGCACTTATTCCCACCAACAGCACCAACACGCTGGTCGCAAGCCGTCATTCCTCAGCACATCCAGGAATGCCGAAAAGTGACGTGGAACCGTCAGCCAGCAATGCCACAATCCCGCACACATGTCGGCTCCACCAGAGAAGACACACAAACTACAAACAACACCCTTCACATGTCATCCGAACATCATTCCGACACACCGCGACACGCAAAACAGAAGTATTCGTCAACCCAACGCACCTCCCCACACAATCAAATAGTCCACGCACCACGCACGGCAGCAGCCCACACCCGTCAAACAAATGTTCTTAACATCAGTGTTATCCACATGCTGCGGTGGGAAGTAAACAAAAGGGACGGGCGGCCAAACCTCAAAAGAGTGCCACGACTGGCCGCAAGTCAACGGAGCGCAGCCACTCAAAGGAATTCAGTCCCAATGCCATCAACTTCCCACCTTCTCCCACAAAAGCTGCAAAAGATTGAAAACAAAAGCACCGTCCAATATATTCTTTGCGCAACACCAAAAGAAGCCGCAGTGCCTTATGCAGTCCTCACAGTCCGTTGATGA
>NW_902754.1:0-936 GCF_000209065.1 Trypanosoma cruzi | reverse complement strand
TAGTTCAGGGTTGTTTGGTGTCCAGTGTGTGAACACGCAAAAGGATGTTGAAAGAGAGTGCCTCTGACTCCCACCATTCATAATTGGAAACAAAAATTTGGACCACAACGTGTGATGCAGCAGCCGCTCGAAAACGATCAGCCGAGTGCAGCACCCTTGTGGGCAAGAGCTCGCGAAATTCCTCCAAGCAGCGGATAGTTCAGGGTTGTTTGGTGTCCAGTGTGTGAACACGCAAACAGATATTGACAGAGAGTGCCTCTGACTCCCACCATTCACAATCGGAAACAAAAATTTGGACCACAACGTGTGATGCAGCAGCCGCTCGAAAACGATCAGCCGAGTGCAGCACCCGTGTGGGCAAGAGCTCGCGAAATTCCTCCAAGCAGCGGATAGTTCAGGGTTGTTTGGTGTCCAGTGTGTGAACACGCAAACAGATAGTGACAGAGAGTGCCTCTGACTCCCACCATTCACAATAGGAAACAAAAATTTGGACCACAACGTGTGATGCAGCAGCCGTTCGAAAACGATCAGCCGAGTGCACCACCCGTGTGGGCAAGAGCTCGCGAAATTCCTCCAAGCAGCGGATAGTTCAGGGTTGTTTGGTGTCCAGTGTGTGAACACGCAAACAGATAGTGACAGAGAGTGCCTCTGACTCCCACCATTCATAATCGGAAACAAAAATTTGGACCACAACGTGTGATGCAGCAGCCGTTCGAAAACGATCAGCCGAGTGCAGCACCCGTGTGGGCAAGAGCTCGCGAAATTCCTCCAAGCAGCGGATAGTTCAGGGTTGTTTGGTGTCCAGTGTGTGAACACGCAAACAGATATTGACAGAGAGTGCCTCTGACTCCCCACATTCACAATCGGAAACAAAAATTTGGACCACAACGTGTGATGCAGCAGCCGCTCGAAAACGATCAGCCGAGTGCAGCACCC
>NW_902753.1:0-936 GCF_000209065.1 Trypanosoma cruzi | reverse complement strand
TGCCACTTGCCGAGTTACAAGCTTTCCACTTCGTTCCTTTGTCACCTTTTTCAAGAAAATCTGAAATAATGGCAGGTTCTTGCCACCAATCAGCTGAAGCAACAAATTCACCAGTGTATTCATAGTCAGCGCTGTATTCAAGAAACCCATTGTCAAAAAATAGCATTCTGGTAGCTCTTTCAATTGGAGAAGAAAAGTTGATTCCTTCTAGGGCGCGAGCGTCATCGTAAGAAGCCGCTCTTATGTAAAGACTATCGCCTCCATGGAAAGCATAATCCGTTAAGCCTGCCTGCGACTTCCACCAACTCCTTTGGTAGTACTGATCCCGCAAACACAATTCTTCAAAAGAAACACAAAGACCCGCCACAGGGGCAATCGCATCCGACTCAATCAAACGCTGGTAACCAAGAACAACTCGGGATAGAGATATTGGTTGGAAGTAGTTCTCTCTTTCTTTTATTTCTACCGCAGAGCATTTACCAGTTCCCTCAGGTGTTAGCGCAGACCACTTTGTACCCCTGGCGCAAAAGTCGTTCCAATATTCTCGCTGTCGCCACCAATACTTTTCATAGAATCTTTCTCGTATTACCAATTCATCAGAAGAGGCCTTATCAACATTACCCTTTTCCAGGATCGCTGCAAGAATGTTGGATGCAGTCCATTTTTTCCCGGTGTCCTTATTCTTCCAATAATCTGATATAACGTCAGGATCCTTCCAGAATTCCCCAGGAAATGCATGATTTGCCAAGAGCCACTGAGAAAAAAAAAAGGTGCTCTTCCACCAATCACTATCCTTCGCTGCGGATACCTGATTCGACTTCCAAAGTACGCCCTTTTCTCCAAAAGCAATATAATCTCTGACATACTTGTTTTGCTTCCAGAAATTTTTTTTATAATATTCTTCGCGTTTCTTTAACGCCAATGAGGAGGCCTTAT
>NW_902752.1:0-936 GCF_000209065.1 Trypanosoma cruzi | reverse complement strand
CGGCACACCGGTAAGCCAAAAATACGCAATCACCAATAAAAAAGCCGGCGATCACCCAGCAGGCACATCAAGCCTCCTAAAAACCAACCTGGAACAGACAAAAAAAAAGAGACAATCATAGAAAACAAAGATCCCCGCCCCCAAACAGGAAAAACATTAAAGAAAACGCGATTCTTTTTTTTGTCCTTACTGCCGGGGTTGGCCGCTGCAAGAAATAAAAAATGGTAGGGCGGTGGCCCCGGACGTTGGATACAACACGACGAATCGTAGTAACCACGCTGCGGCGGCGCACCCTAAACATGTCGCTTTCGTTTTCCGGGGGACAACGCAAATGTGCTCGATTGTTCGAAGATCGAAATTAATACTTTACGTGAAAAGGGGTCGCGCGACCGCATTTTTATAGCTCAGTGGCAAACACGCTCACAATGTCATCCGGGGACGCGGGTTCGATTCCCGCAGAAGCCTAAGTTTTTTCCATTTTTTTTTGAATTCTTGTTTCATATTGCTTTTTAAACTTCTGGTTTGCAGGACGGTGTGCGAGTTCTGCAATCGCACTGATTCCATCTGTTTCGTGGTTTGTGCGGCTGCGGCTGCGGTGGTGGCCGCGTGAGAGTGAGTGTGGGAGAGCCATGCACCGCCCGCATACACACACTTCCTTCTCTCTCTGTGTGTGTGTCCCCTTGCATGGACTCTCGTCGTCGCCTCACCCCACGAAGCACACACAATAATGTGCCCATTGTATATATGCATGCACACCCATGCAGGCCCGTTGGTGCTCTCTTTTGCACGACACGCACCGCTGCCGTCCTGCCTGGCTGCATGGACGGAGCACCGTAACTGTTTCTGTTTTGTTTTTATTGCATTGAGTGGGCGACCTCTCTCTCTCTCCCTCTGTGTGTGTGTTTTGCTTTACGGGAGCAATGAGAGTGTGTGTGC
>NW_902751.1:0-936 GCF_000209065.1 Trypanosoma cruzi | reverse complement strand
TACTGTGGCGTTCACCCCGAGGTACTCGTCCCTCCATGTGTCATCAGAGAAGTTGCCGGACAAAAAGCCAACCAGCCCACCCGTGATCTTAACAGTAGGGCTGCAGGCATTGTCAGTTGAGGGAGCCTGCACAGCACCCTCAGAAGGGCACAGCTCGGAGACAGTTTCGTCCACTTTCTTCCAGGTCGCCAGCACCTCCTTCACCCGCTGCAGCTGCGCAGTCATACGCACAGAGACCATACCGAGTGATGATTCCGCATCGCCCTTCTTCTCGTACAGTGCAATCAACCCCTCCTTTTTCTCATTATCAGTTTTAATTGCACCACTTTTGTACAGCAGGGAGCTGGCGGCAACGTCTTCAGCTTCCCCGGATACCGGCCCAATATCAACAATGCGCGTATTGTCCGTCAGCCAAAGATGGAGTACGCCCTTTCCATTGTTGTTTCCATTTTTCTCCTTTTTGGGATACACCGGCAGAGTGACAAGCATCACGTCCCTGTTCTCAATCGTCGCTGTGATGAAACCGCTCCCGCGTCTCTTACCTTCCTTTTGGTTGTTGCCCCACACGCGCGAAAGTGTCCCGAGCGCCTCCGTCCACGAATCCCCCTTGTCGGCGGACTCGTGCACCCTGCGGCGGCCATCACCACACGCAGTCATCATCATGAGTTTGTCCTTCCACTCCACGACGGAGGGATCACTGCAGCCATCGTCAGACATCCCCTTCGACAGATTCCCACCATCAGTGGCTGTGTATATGATCAGCGAAACGGCCTTTCCATCCTTCGTGCCTTCCACTGGGAACACAAGCGTACCGTCCTTCATCTTAAGACCCGATCCACCGCCGCCAATCAGTCCTGTCAAGGATTCGTGTTGCTTTTCAAAATAAGTCGACGGGATAACGTAAGCGTCGTTCCAATAAATTCTTTTATCGCTGCC
>NW_902750.1:0-936 GCF_000209065.1 Trypanosoma cruzi | reverse complement strand
GCCCCCACGGCGATGCGGCGACGGAGGGAAATGACGAGCAACAGGGGAGTGAAGCGCATTCCGGTGGCGAGAAGGGAGTTGGGGGCGGACATGACGACGATGGACAGCCGAGCAGAAAACATTCTTTTTTCCTGGAGAGTCGTCGAATCGGGATGTTCGTGACATGCCGCAGGGCGCTCCTGACACACCAACGGGTTCAAACGGCGAGATGTTCTTGCCTCAGCGCCCTCGGCAAGGTCTCTCGGATATTGACTAAACCCCTTTGCCCTCTTTAAGGGAAAAGAAGGCAATAGAGGAAGAGAATGTGGCGATTTTGTGGGAAGAGGAGGTGTGCGGGAGAATGGATGAAACCTTTCTTCAGAACATATCGACGCGCCCTGCTTTGTTTAGCTTTGATTATGGGCAAAGGATTTGTTGGCGCGGCCCCTGCTTCTCTTTGAACTCAGCGAATGTGTAGAAGCATTCGGAAAGCAGGTGTGCTCAGATAGGGTCAGGTATTTCGTATCGCGTCGTGTTTGACCACGGCATTTCGTTGTGCATTAATTAATTTAGGTTTCAATGGTACTGCGCGCTGCACGGTATTGACGGTAGTTTCCTTTGTTTATCCTGCCTACCACTACTGCTCCCCGCGCAGAGTGGACTCCGGCGGTTGCAGGGAACTTTTAAAGAATGCCGTCCTGTGGGGGTTTCGACCCACCCGGCCGCCATAAAATACAACTCATGAATTTATTTATTTGCGTTTATGTGGGTCTTGGATGAATGCTCTTTTTGGCGTGTGTGTGTGTGGATCTTGGGCGCATTGAATCAAAATGGCTTCCCCAATTGTTGTGCCCTTTTCTTTTTTCTGGGGAGAAGGGATAGGGCCTTCTTTATGGTTCTATATTTTTTTCCACCTCTAGGAGCTTGTTAGGAGAGTGATGCAGGGGAAGCTGTCGC
>NW_902749.1:0-936 GCF_000209065.1 Trypanosoma cruzi | reverse complement strand
TGCACGCAAGTGACAGGAGTGATGGCGATGATGACTGGCCGTGTGCTGCTGGTGTGTGCCCTCTGCGTGCTGTGGTGCGGTGTCGGCGGTAGATGTGACGAGGTGGCGGATTCTGGGGTTGCTGCTGGAAAAGGGAATGGTGGTAGAAGTGCGGTGGAGCCTGCTGGAAATTCAGAGCCAGTTCCAGACGCCTCAGATTTAAGAATAGATGTGCTCAATGTTAATCAGGCAACAGGAACATCTACAGGAAAATCTTTGGAAGGAAAAAAAGTTAACACCGATCAACAGGATGTTCTTTCCAGAGAGGATAAAAAAGATGGGGGCCCTTCAGAGAATTTGGAAGAACCTGTGGAAGATGCTCCAGGAAATGAAAAAACAAACCTGAAATTAAAAAAAGAAGAACAAGAAGGAATACAGCCGCTACAATCGCAATCAAATGTGTCACCGCATCCGCAGCCAATACCGCAACAGTCACAATCGCAACGGCAGCCGCAGCCACAACGAGAAAGAGAAGACGAAGAAACAAAACGGCAGTTGCAACCGCCATCAGCGCCTCAGCCACACATTTCTGCCTCAGAAAAGGGTGAAGGTGTTGGCGAGAACAATACGGGTGGAGAAGGTCAGTCCCCACTGGGAGTACAAGATATTGGAAACGAGGATCCAAAGGCCCCCAGAAAAGGAGACTTATTAGAGGGTCCAGGTACAAAATCAGAAAGCAGTGAACAGGTTCAAACGACAGTGCCAAACACAGTAACGCCGGAGCACAAAACCCAAAATGAAATGTTAACTCCGGAACAAAAGACGAATGAAAGCCAAAGCACGGATACATCCACGAACATACCCGAACTACAAAAGGAAAATAAGGAATATCCTGCCTCTACAGAAGCTACGGCGCAGAGTACATCCACTGGCAGTCAAGAACAAGAAGCTGAGCCA
>NW_902748.1:0-936 GCF_000209065.1 Trypanosoma cruzi | reverse complement strand
TATTGTTGTTCGCTAATGTGGCGGCACCACGCGTGTATTATGGGCTGGGATAAGAAATTGTTTGACTTCTTCTGGAGGATACTGTGGGGTGTTTGTGTGCGTGTGCGAGGGATCTGTGTGGTTTTGATTTCCCTATTTTTGTTTACCTGCCTTGTCATTGTGTAATGATACTTCCCTTCTCCATTATGTGTGTTCTGAAGTGTTGCTAGGGCACCGGGAGTGGATGCCTGTGGACGCACGCCGTGCATTATGCGCTACATTGGTGGGAGGGGAGACTGACATAACTGGCGGGATTCAGTAAGGCGCATTTTGCCCACAGACCCTGCAGCCGCAGCAGCCTCAGCGGCGCTTTGCATATGGACGTGTGGATTGTTTCTCTCTTGCGAGGCCTTTTTTACTGCGTGTCATTTTCCGCTCGGGTACCGTGCCCGTGGCAGCAGCGGCGGCATCAAAAGGGCTGTGTGCGTGGAGAGTCCTTGATTGAGTGCCTGTCTTACTTCTCTGTTCTGTTGATTGATTGTACCGTGTGCCGGCCAAACGGTTGACATGACGTTCTTCCGACGGCGGGGTCCACGTGACACGATGTTGCGTTGCGTGCTTTGTTGCGGGTGTGTGATTTCAGCAACGGTTTTTGGGCGGTTGACTGTTGGGTCGTTGAGGGCGGCGTGGCGACGGGTGTGGATGGACCCGATTGTGTGCCGTGGCTGTTCGTGCGGGGGAGTCGCGGGAAGGAGGAAGGCAGCGGAGCGATGGACTCACGAGGAGTGCGGTGGCGTGCAGCCATGAAGATTGGCGACAGGGAACTCACTGCCGCTGTGAGTTGCCGTGTGTGGTGTTTGTTTCTGTTATTATTACTTGCGTTGTTGGATGTGGCCGCTGAGGGGAAGACTGTTTTTTGTTTCTTTTCACGCCGTTTTCGGATCCTTTTCTGCAACG
>NW_902747.1:0-936 GCF_000209065.1 Trypanosoma cruzi | reverse complement strand
ATGATTTGTGGGAGAGGGATGTGCACTGCGACGAGAAGGAAGAAATGTTGCGAGACGACCACCACCACAAGGCCGGAGTGAAGTTGTGTTTTGTCCACTTGCGCGAGGGCAGCCTGCCACCTGGTCGGTTAGGCGGATTATTTTTTTTTGCGTCGTTGCGCTCTCTTTTTATTCCGCTGCGTTTTCTTGCGGAACTGCGAAGGGAGATTTGCAAGAAATTTCTGCGAGGCGTCCATGCCGTCGTCGGAAAAGCGGATTCCCCCTTGAAAAACGCTACTTTTTAAATTTGTTTTGGGCGGGGAGTTCCTGTCGATTCACTGCGACTTTGTTTTGCGGATTTGATGCGTGTGTTTCCGAGCGGTTTGATCTGTGCTCCCAGCCCACTCGGATGTGGTGTGCGCGTCGACGTGAAGGTGCCTGCCAGCCGTTTTATTGCCTCCCCCGCTGTGGCTGCCGCCGCTGCCTTCCTCTCTTCCTGAGGTCCTGCGGCTTCTTGACAAGATGTTTTGGAGAAGGCGTTGCCGCTCTTATCGTCCATGGTATTTTGATTCTGGCGTCGCGGTCAGGAGACATTGAACGAGAGGGTTTGCTGCCTTTTGTTTTATTTATCCTCTCTGCCTGACGGCCAGTTCTACACAAACGTGCTTCTCGGCACCTCAGTTGGTGCTGGCGGGTTTGCTCACAGTTGTCACTGGCAATCGCATGCGCCAACTCTTTTCTGCTCCTTTTTAGTGTCGCATTTTTTTATTGATTGACGGACGCCATTCTGTCCGGCGTGCCACTTTGATTGGATTGTGTGGGACTGCTTGCCAACGCCATCGGAGAAAACAGGCCGACTTTTTCACGTATTTAATTGCCACCTTGCGCGCAGGTATTTTTTTCACATGTTCTGTTGATGTGCAGTCAAACAGCGAGGGATTTGGAACTATGCGTGCG
>NW_902746.1:0-936 GCF_000209065.1 Trypanosoma cruzi | reverse complement strand
CCGTGGAGACGCCAGGCATGCACGCATGGCGACAGACCGAGCGTGAGGTGAGCGTCGCTGTGGCGCTTGCGGTGATGTTCGTAGTGCCCGTTTGGGTTGTTCTGCTCTCGGGCTTGCGGGAGGAGCAGAAGCGTGAGAGTGTGAGGCGGTGGGCCATGGAGCAGAAGCGTGGCGGCGAGTGAGGCAGGCGTCCACACCCACGGGGAGGGAGAGACTGTGTGTGTGTGTGAAGCAACGAGAGGAATGAGAGAACGTTGTTTTGACGACGTGTTGGCGAATGTTGTCGCTGGCAGACGTGTGTTTGTGTTGCCCTGCCGTGCGTGGTGTTCCCGAGTCCACTTCCTCTGGCCGCCACAAAAAACTGTTGCTCTTCCACCATGGACTTTTCTTGGGAAGCAAAGAGTGAGAAAACACAGGAGGGTGGATGAACGAAACGTTGCATGAAGCCTCGGAGTGCCCCGCTGCCATCATCACCGGAGGGGCGCGACGCATCGGTCACAGTATCGCTGTGCGTCTGCACCAGCAGGGATTCCGAGTCGTCGTGCACTACCGTCATTCCGAAGGGGCGGCGCAGCGGCTCGTTGCGGAGCTCAATGCTGCTCGCGCTGGATCCGCTGTGTTGTGCAAGGGGGACCTCAGTCTCAGCAGCTCTCTTCTCGATTGCTGCGAGGACATCATCGACTGCTCTTTTCGTGCCTTTGGTCGGTGCGATGTGTTGGTGAACAACGCCTCCGAGTATTACCCGACTCCGCTGCTGCCGGGAGATGACACGAACGGCGCCGCGGACGCGAAGCCGATTGATGCGCAGGTCGCCGAGTTATTTGGTTCAAACGTCGTTGCGCCGCTTTTTTTTGATCCGGGCGTTTGCCCGCAGGCAGGGCGAGGGGGTGCGTGGAGGAGCCGCAACCTGTCGGCTGTCAACCTTGCGACGCCATG
>NW_902745.1:0-936 GCF_000209065.1 Trypanosoma cruzi | reverse complement strand
GCTGCTGCACCACACGCTGTGGTCTAAATTTTTGTTTCGAATTATGAATGGTGGTGGTCAGAGGCACTCTCTTTCAATGTCTGTTTGCGTGTTCACACACTGGACGCCAAACAACCCTGAACTATCCGCTGCTTGGAGGAATGTCGCGAGATCTTGCCCACAAGGGTGCTGCACTCGGCGGATCGTTTTCGAGCGGCTGCTGCACCACACGCTGTGGTCTAAATTTTTGTTTCGAATTATGAATGGTGGTGGTCAGAGGCACTCTCTTTCAATGTCTGTTTGCGTGTTCACACACTGGACACCAAACAACCCTGAACTATCCGCTGCTTGGAGGAATGTCGCGAGATCTTGCCCACAAGGGTGCTGCACTCGGCGGATCGTTTTCGAGTGGCTGCTGCACCACACGTTGTGGTCTAAATTTTTGTTTCGAATTATGAATGGTGGTGGTCAGAGGCACTCTCTTTCAATGTCTGTTTGCGTGTTCACACACTGGACGCCAAACAACCCTGAATTATCCGCTGCTTGGAGGAATGTCGCGAGATCTTGCCCACAAGGGTGCTGCACTCGGCGGATCGTTTTCGAGCGGCTGCTGCACCACACGCTGTGGTCTAAATTTTTGTTTCGAATTATGAATGGTGGTGGTCAGAGGCACTCTCTTTCAATGTCTGTTTGCGTGTTCACACACTGGACGCCAAACAACCCTGAACTATCCGCTGCTTGGAGGAATGTCGCGAGATCTTGCCCACAAGCGTGCTGCAGTCGGATAATCGTTTTCGAGTGGCTGCTGCACCACACGCTGTGGTCTAAATTTTTGTTTCGAATTATGAATGGTGGTGGTCAGAGGCACTCTCTTTCAATGTCTGTTTGCGTGTTCACACACTGGACGCCAAACAACCCTGAACTATCCGCTGCTGGAGGAATGTCGCGAGATCTGCC
>NW_902744.1:0-936 GCF_000209065.1 Trypanosoma cruzi | reverse complement strand
TGCAGCAGCCGCTCGAAAACGATCAGCCGAGTGCAGCACCCGTGTGGGCAAGAGCTCGCGAAATTCCTCCAAGCAGCGGATAATTCAGGGTTGTTTGGTGTCCAGTGTGTGAACACGCAAACAGATATTGACAGAGAGTGCCTCTGACTCCCACCATTCACAATCGGAAACAAAAATTTAGACCACAACGTGTGATGCAGCAGCCGCTCGAAAACGATCAGCCGAGTGCAGCACCCTTGTGGGCAAGAGCTCGCGAAATTCCTCCAAGCAGCGGATAGTTCAGGGTTGTTTGGTGTCCAGTGTGTGAACACGCAAACAGATATTGACAGAGAGTGTCTATGACTCCCACCATTCACAATCGGAAACAAAAATTTAGACCACAACGTGTGATGCAGCAGCCGCTCGAAAACGATCAGCCGAGTGCAGCACCCTTGTGGGCAAGAGCTCGCGAAATTCCTCCAAGCAGCGGATAATTCAGGGTTGTTTGGTGTCCAGTGTGTGAACACGCAAACAGATATTGACAGAGAGTGTCTCTGACTCCCACCATTCACAATCGGAAACAAAAATTTAGACCACAACGTGTGATGCAGCAGCCGCTCGAAAACGATCAGCCGAGTGCAGCACCCGTGTGGGCAAGAGCTCGCGAAATTCCTCCAAGCAGCGGATAATTCAGGGTTGTTTGGTGTCCAGTGTGTGAACACGCAAACAGATATTGACAGAGAGTGCCTCTGACTCCCACCATTCACAATCGGAAACAAAAATTTGGACCACAACGTGTGATGCAGCCGCCGCTCGAAAACGATCAGCCGAGTGCAGCACCCGTGTAGGCAAGAGCTCGCGAAATTCCTCCAAGCAGCCGACAATTCACGGTTGTTTGGTGTCCAGTTGTGTGAACACGCAAACAGATATTGACAGAGAGTGTCTATGACTCCCACC
>NW_902743.1:0-936 GCF_000209065.1 Trypanosoma cruzi | reverse complement strand
AATAATTGTTCACGCACGGAACGCGCGGCGCAACGCAGCCGGGTTATTCTCGCAACATTTCCGCGCTCGGACGGCGCCGACTGCGACGGGAAAGGTGGGTGCGCGAATATTCCCGAGTGCACCACGCTCCCCCCAGGGAAACTCGCATGCGCTAAAGCACCGCACCATGACGGTGCACATCGCACAATAATTGTTTCACGCACGGAACGCGCGGCGCAACGCAGCCGGGTTATTCTCGCAACATTTCCGCGCTCGGACGGCGCCGACTGCGACGGGAAAGGTGGGTGCGCGAATATTCCCGAGTGCACCACGCTCCCCCCAGGGAAACTCGCATGCGCTAAAGCACCGCACCATGACGGTGCACATCGCACAATAATTGTTTCACGCACGGAACACGCGGCGCAACCCAGCCGGGTTATTGTCGCAACATTTCCGCGCTCGGACGGCGCCGGCTGCGACGGGAAAGGTGGGTGCGCGAATATTCCCGAGTGCACCACGCTCCCCCCAGAGAAACTCGCATGCGCTAAAGCACCGCACCATGACGGTGCACATCGCACAATAATTGTTTCACGCACGGAACACGCGGCGCAACCCAGCCGGGTTATTGTCGGAACAAACCTCGCATTGATTTGAGTCACGAAAAAGTTCGTGAAATCTTTGGGTTAGAAAAAACGAAGATCAACCAAAAAACAAGGATTAAGAAAAAAATTTAGTGGGAGGGGGTACCCCTAAATAAAATAAAAAAAAGTAATAGCCTAGAGTAGAAGGCGCCTTATGGGCGATCGATAACCTTATGGGGGATGATAACACCTTATGCGGGATGATAACACACCTTATGCGGGATCGATAACCTTATGGGGGATGATAACACACCTTATGCGGGATGATAACATCTTATGCGGGATGATAACACACCTTATGCGGGATGATAACACA
>NW_902742.1:0-936 GCF_000209065.1 Trypanosoma cruzi | reverse complement strand
TTCCGATTGTGAATGGTGGAGTCAGAGGCACTCTCTGTCAATATCTGTTTGCGTGTTCACACACTGGACACCAAACAACCCTGAACTATCCGCTGCTTGGAGGAATTTCGCGAGCTCTTGCCCACACGGGTGCTGCACTCGGCTGATCGTTTTCGAGCGGCCGCTGCATCACACGTTGTGGTCCAAATTTTTGTTTCCGATTGTGAATGGTGGGAGTCAGAGGCACTCTCTGTCAATATCTGTTTGCGTGTTCACACACTGGACACCAAACAACCCTGAACTATCCGCTGCTTGGAGGAATTTCGCGAGCTCTTGCCCACACGGGTGCTGCACTCGGCTGATCGTTTTCGAGCGGCCGCTGCATCACACGTTGTGGTCCAAATTTTTGTTTCCGATTGTGAATGGTGGGAGTCAGAGGCACTCTCTGTCAATATCTGTTTGCGTGTTCACACGCTGGACACCAAACAACCCTGAACTATCCGCTGTTTGGAGGAATTTCGCGAGCTCTTGCCCACACGGGTGCTGCACTCGGCTGATCGTTTTCGAGCGGCCGCTGCATCACACGTTGTGGTCCAAATTTTTGTTTCCGATTGTGAATGGTGGGAGTCAGAGACACTCTCTGTCAATATCTGTTTGCGTGTTCACACACTGGACACCAAACAACCCTGAACTATCCGCTGCTTGGAGGAATTTCGCGAGCTCTTGCCCACACGGGTGCTGCACTCGGCTGATCGTTTTCGAGCGGCCGCTGCATCACACGTTGTGGTCCAAATTTTTGTTTCCGATTGTGAATGGTGGGAGTCAGAGACACTCTCTGTCAATATCTGTTTGCGTGTTCACACGCTGGACACCAAACAACCCTGAACTATCCGCTGCTTGGAGGAATTTCGCGAGCTCTTGCCCACCACGGGTGCTGCACTCGGCTGATCGTTTCGA
>NW_902741.1:0-936 GCF_000209065.1 Trypanosoma cruzi | reverse complement strand
ACTTAGGCTTCTGCGGGAATCGAACCCGCGTCCCCGGATGACATTGTGAGCGTGTTTGCGACTGAGCTAAAAAAATGCGGTCGCGCGACTCCTTTTCACGTAAAGTATTAATGTCGATCTTCGAACAATCGAGCACATTTGCGTTGTCCCCTGGAAAACGAAAAAGACGTGTTTAGGATGCGCAGCCGCAGCGTGGTTACTACTGTAAGTCGTCATATATCTAACGCCCGAGGCCACCGCTGCAGCTTGGATAATTCGACACGTCGTCCCGTATCTAACGTCCGGGGCAGCCGCTGCAGCTTGGATAATTCGACACGTCGTGCTGTATCTAGCGTCCGGGGCCACCGCCCTACCATTTTTTATTTCTTGCGGCGGCCAACCCCGGCAGTAAGGACAAAAAAAAGAATCGCGTTTTCTTTAATGTTTTTCCTGTTTGGGGGCGGGGATCTTGTTTTCTATGATTGTCTCTTTTTTTTTGTCTGTTCCAGGTTGGTTTTGAGGACGCTTGATGTGCCTGCTGGGTGATCGCCGGCTTTTTTATTGGTGATTGCGTATTTTTGGCTTACCGGTGTGCCGCTCAGCGCCATTTTGTTTTACTTCTTTTCTGCTTATTGGGGCGTGTTGTTATTCGTCACGCGTCAGCACACACCGAGCAACATGTCAAAAAAAAAAATGCAGGTTTTTTCCCCCTCGCGAGGGCCTCGGCAGCCACAATCCTGTGCGTGCGTGCATTCTCAGCGTTTTAAGCACGGCATGTGTGTGCATGTGTGTGTGTGTTTGTCAGCGCCTATACTTGCAGAGCAGCTGTGCGCCACAAGAGAGTCTGAAGAAAGCAACGGCAGAGAGAGGCAGATAAGCACACACGCAAATTACTAATATCATCACACACACACACACGCAGCCGCGGAATGGGTGCACTCAACCACAAAATCAAAA
>NW_902740.1:0-936 GCF_000209065.1 Trypanosoma cruzi | reverse complement strand
GGAGTCAGAGACACTCTCTGTCAATATCTGTTTGCGTGTTTACACACTGGACACCAAACAACCCTGAACTATCCGCTGCTTGGAGGAATTTCGCGAGCTCTTGCCCACACGGGTGCTGCACTCGGCTGATCGTTTTCGAGCGGCCGCTGCATCACACGTTGTGGTCCAAATTTTTGTTTCCGATTGTGAATGGTGGGAGTCAGAGGCACTCTCTGTCAATATCTGTTTGCGTGTTCACACACTGGACACCAAACAACCCTGAACTATCCGCTGCTTGGAGGAATTTCGCGAGCTCTTGCCCACAAGGGTGCTGCACTCGGCTGATCGTTTTCGAGCGGCCGCTGCATCACACGTTGTGGTCCAAATTTTTGTTTCCGATTGTGAATGGTGGGAGTCAGAGGCACTCTCTGTCAATATCTGTTTGCGTGTTCACACACTGGACACCAAACAACCCTGAACTATCCGCTGCTTGGAGGAATTTCGCGAGCTCTTGCCCACAAGGGTGCTGCACTCGGCTGATCGTTTTCGAGCGGCCGCTGCATCACACGTTGTGGTCCAAATTTTTGTTTCCGATTGTGAATGGTGGGAGTCAGAGACACTCTCTGTCAATATCTGTTTGCGTGTTTACACACTGGACACCAAACAACCCTGAATTATCCGCTGCTTGGAGGAATTTCGCGAGCTCTTGTCCACACGGGTGCTGCACTCGGCTGATCGTTTTCGAGCGGCCGCTGCATCACACGTTGTGGTCCAAATTTTTGTTTCCAATTATGAATGGTGGGAGTCAGAGGCACTCTCTGTCAATATCTGTTTGCGTGTTCACACACTGGACACCAAACAACCCTGAACTATCCGCTGCTTGGAGGAATTTCGCGAGCTCTTGCCCACACGGGTGCTGCACTCGGCTGATCGTTTTCGAGCGGCTGCTGCATCACA
>NW_902739.1:0-936 GCF_000209065.1 Trypanosoma cruzi | reverse complement strand
CAATGAAGGCGTGCGGGAAGTATGGGTATTACTCTGCGGCTATTCGTGGGGTGCGAATCTGTGGTGCCTTTTCCCCGCGCAAGATGTTGATTCAAATGCTTCTTGGGACTCGTGTGCCGCAGTTTACGGTTCCGACTCCAACGGCCCCAAGCGACTCATGCGAGCCCTTCACTTCCTCTCAGACGAAACAGACGAAGGCTACTCCGCTTCTCTGGGCCAATGGCCGCCTTCTGGGCATTGGCTGGGTCCGAGCCATAAACGGTACTGTGAGCGTCACAGTCCTTGTCGCCACCAGCTTCGAGGAGCTGAGTCTCATTCATGAGCGCCGTGATTTCACCCTCCCGCAACTCCATCGCATCCTTAACACTTCTTGTTCCGCTTATACGAGAACCGAACAAATTCGACCGGCCGTTATGCACATTCAGTCTTTACTGGGTGTGCAAGTGGTGGAACCCGTGGCGCATCCCATATTGGTGGATAAGGAGCAGCGTGTGGCGCGTTTGCTTGTTCGAGCGGACCCAAATTGTGTTGAGGTCACAGCGACGGTGAGTTGCGTGTCGGAGGCGATTCCATCCATCCCACTGCTGGACCGCGAATTGCTACTGGTACAACGCAGCCGAGACGATATTGAGAAGGTGGAGATCCTTCTTGACACGCAGGCGGCATGGCACCGTTGGTCAGGCCACCCCCTTCTTGTGCATATGTTTGAGAGAGATAAGACTGCCCGTGGTGTAAAGTCATTCAAAAACATTGGCTTTGTCCGTGTGATTCCCCTGCAGCGTGGTGACGGTCGGTTTATGGACTCCAGGCAATTCACATCCCCGTCGTCTAAAAGGGAGAAAGACACTGCCGTAGTTGGAGTCCCACCGCTTTTAGTGCACAAGCGATATGTAGGACCGATGGAAGGGCAGGCGGAGTCCTGTGGTTGGCCACTCG
>NW_902738.1:0-936 GCF_000209065.1 Trypanosoma cruzi | reverse complement strand
CGGCGGCATGCCGGGCGTGCGTTGCACCCGTCCACGTGCGGCAGTACACCGGCAGGCAGTCGCGCCCGTACCCGCCCTCAGCACAGCGGCAGCCGCACGACACCGACATCGCCCTCGTCGCAGCACCAAAGCAGTGCACGTCGGCATCGCACACGCCACACGCCACGGGGCGGAATTCCCCGATGATGCCGGCGGACCTGTACTCCATCGGCTGCAGCGCCTGCCCGTTGAGCGTCAGGCACCCCACGACGAACCTTCGGCCGGCGCCCCCAAGCGCTACGGTGCCGTCCATCACGACGGGCCCGCTGCCGGCATTGCCATAGAGCGTCAGCGTGCTCTGCACGAGATCCGCACGGCGCGGGTACGACGGCACAGACAGAAGCCTGCCGCTGAGGCTGTTGCCGCGCACCGACAGCCACGACCCGGACACAAACGACGCCAACCCCCGCAGCACCAGCAGCGCGCCATCCGTCAGCGCACCGGCGTTATCGTTCACCACGACGCCGGACGCGTTGGCCTCCACACCGCTGCCAAACACCAACCCATGTGCGGCGTACACCTGGCTCCCCGACACGCGAAGCACAGCGCCCCCCGACGCCACCACGCACGCACTCGCGTACAACGCATATTCGCCACCGAGCACAGCCGCGTCCAGCGCAACACCGCCACCGACAAGCTCCAGCACCGCGCCGTCCACCACCACCGTCCGCCCACCAGTCATCACCGTCACGAGGGCAACGCCGGACACAACCAGCACGGACCGCACAAGCAGCAGGCCCGACAGCACCAGCACCGGTGCGTACGGCGAGGACTGCGAGCCGGGAAGATACACAAGCGGCGTCGGCCTCGCGGCAACCAGCAGGGTGTCCGTCACCGTCAGCACGGACCCCGCGGGATACGTGCCGGTCAGCACAAGCGCACCGTTCAGCGCCTCCA
>NW_902737.1:0-936 GCF_000209065.1 Trypanosoma cruzi | reverse complement strand
CACAACGTGTGATGCAGCAGCCGCTCGAAAACGATCAGCCGAGTGCAGCACCCGTGTGGGCAAGAGCTCGCGAAATTCCTCCAAGCAGCGGATAATTCAGGGTTGTTTGGTGTCCAGTGTGTGAACACGCAAACAGATAGTGACAGAGAGTGCCTCTGACTCCCATCATTCATAATTGGAAACAAAAATTTAGACCACGACGTGTGATGCAGCAGCCGCTCGAAAACGATCAGCCGAGTGCAGCACCCGTGTGGGCAAGAGCTCGCGAAATTCCTCCAAGCAGCGGATAATTCAGGGTTGTTTGGTGTCCAGTGTGTGAACACGCAAACAGATAGTGACAGAGAGTGCCTCTGACCCCCATCATTCATAATTGGAAACAAAAATTTAGACCACAACGTGTGATGCAGCAGCCGCTCGAAAACGATCAGCCGAGTGCAGCACCCGTGTGGGCAAGAGCTCGCGAAATTCCTCCAAGCAGCGGATAATTCAGGGTTGTTTGGTGTCCAGTGTGTGAACACGCAAACAGATATTGACAGAGAGTGCCTCTGACTCCCACCATTCATAATTGGAAACAAAAATTTAGACCACAACGTGTGATGCAGCAGCCGCTCGAAAACGATCAGCCGAGTGCAGCACCCGTGTGGGCAAGAGCTCGCGAAATTCCTCCAAGCAGCGGATAATTCAGGGTTGTTTGGTGTCCAGTGTGTGAACACGCAAACAGATAGTGACAGAGAGTGCCTCTGACTCCCATCATTCATAATTGGAAACAAAAATTTAGACCACAACGTGTGATGCAGCAGCCGCTCGAAAACGATCAGCCGAGTGCAGCACCCGTGTGGGCAAGAGCTCGCGAAATTCTCCAAGCAGCGGATAATTCAGGGTTGTTTGGGTGTCAGTGTGTGAACACGCAAACAGATATTGACAGAGAGTGCCTCT
>NW_902736.1:0-936 GCF_000209065.1 Trypanosoma cruzi | reverse complement strand
TTGTGCCGCCCTTGCCGGAGAGAGCCGTGGACGGCGACACGAGCTGCGTGGTGAACCAGACGCTGACGAGCCTCGCGCTGAACATGTGGAAGACGCACCACTGCTACGTGGCTGTGACATTCAGCGGCGTGGGTGCTGCGCTCACGTTCCTCCTCAATCGTATGCCGCTGCATCTCCCCATCAACATCACGCTCACTGGGTGCACATTCCGTGACGGAGCCGCGCTGCAGTTTGTTGGGGGCACTGAGGTGGCCGAGTCGGCCGGCGTCCTTATCCGCGTGAGCCAGACGGTGATGCGGTCCTCCGTTGTTCTATTTAGACGTGTCCTCCCGCAGCACTGCGACATCGCCGTCACTGAAGTCGACGCGGTGCAGTTGCCGAATTCTGTGAACTACATGTTGAGCGTCGTGAAGCTGGACGACGTTGCGTTGAGTGCGTCCTCGCTGTTGGTCAGCAACGTCAAGGCGCGTGCTTTGGGTTACGGTGGTTATGGTTTGTACTCGACCGGGACGCTGACGCTGGTGGGCGGCAGCTCGCTGTACACGCGGTACTGCAGCTTTGATAAATACACACACATGTTGTACATGTATAGGCTCATTGCCAGTGATCGCTCCGTTTTTGCGCTGCTCAACAATACGATGGCCACCGGGACAAGTTTCCTGTACCAGTACAACGACTTCACCGTGTCGAATCACAGCGTGGTGCGCGTGGTGGGGAACAGCGGCTCCGTGTCCTACGCCGTTTTTTTGTCTGATTCTTGGACCGTCCGGAATTCAAGCTGGCTGGATTGGCGCGACAACGACGTGGGAGTGGGTGCGATGTTCTACTACTTTTCCTTTGGCGGTTCTGTGAACATCGATGGCAGCAGTGTGGTGACGCTGACGGGCTGCAGGATGGGCTCAACGGGGTTGTATAAGTCTCCGCTGTCGCGAATTG
>NW_902735.1:0-936 GCF_000209065.1 Trypanosoma cruzi | reverse complement strand
CGATCCGTCGTCGTCGTAAACCGGTGGTTTTCTCCTCCACAACCGAAAAGGGGCATTATCCATCCGCCTGTTACTGTGGACGAAGCGTCCTCGATAATTCCTGCTTTTCGTAACACTCTCGCGTCAGCGGTTTGAATCCTCCGTGAGCCTTCGCGCGCTTTACCGGAGGAAGACGGAGGGAAAGGGGACCGCCCGACGAGTCCCCAAACTTGCATGAGCCTCTCCAAGGTGGCCGGGTTCAACCGACTTTTGATCTATTCTAGATTCAATACGGGCATGTTGACTCGCTGTAACGGGATGGCTCGTTCATCTTGTGGAGTGGCCAGACGCGTCCTTGTCGCGCGTCTCGCTATTGTAGCAGCATGATTGTGATAAAATCATGGAGAAAACGCTCCGCTGCTCTCAGCCAGGGTTCTTGCCCTTCCGCCGTTTCTCCCTTCACATCAATGCGACCAGCGACGACACCTGGGTCAGCAGTGTGGTGTACCTCCCCAAATATCGCACTGTGTTCGGGGGAAGGTCGAACGGGTCGACGTGCTTCGCCAACCGCGAGATCACGTGTGGGTTCAAATTGTGTGTCTCCACGATTTGAGCCGCGTGTCTCAACGCACCGCGTTCTATGGAATGCGCCGTGGCATCCCAAGGAGCCAAAGCTCGTTCGACTTCGGTGGTCGTAATATTCGTGAGCTTTTCGTTTTCTTGAAGTGCCCTGCATAACTTTATAGTGTCGAAGGCGTCCTGCCCTCGTATCCTGACGAACCGCGAGGCGCGGTGGGGATCCGCCCTCGCCGTCTTCGGCGCCACGGACCAATCAGAAATTACGTTCCCGTCCGGCTCCACTGTGGAATTTTTTGGGTGTCAAGGACGCAATCTCGGAACAACGGCTTGTCGTTATCCACGCATTTCAAAAAACAACACGTTGCTTCCAATCGGCTC
>NW_902734.1:0-936 GCF_000209065.1 Trypanosoma cruzi | reverse complement strand
GGCCTGCAGCTCGAGCTCCGCTATCGCTGCTATGGCAGCATGCGGGTTTTTTGGTCTGGTTAGTTGTCCCCGAAAACCTGCGTGTGGCAACCCCTGCGCGACCTCCCTTCTTCCCGGGAGGGATGGGGTTGTGGTGTTTGTCTGTGGTCCCCGCTGTTCTTGTGAGGCCCCTCGTCGGACCCCCTGGGTCCCCGGCCGGACATCCTGTTGTGTCCTGCGCGGCGCCTGTGCCGGCGTGTTATTTCTTTCCAAGCTGGATTGTGATCTGTACCGTCTGGGCTGTTGGTCTCTGTACTGCCAGGAACGGTTTCCTCCTTGAATCATTTGCAGCCCTCCCTGGGGTTGTTGAGATCGCCAGAGTAACTCTGCGTCTCTTCTGTTCGGCCGCCAACTCCTTGACCTCCAGCTGCGATTCCCATTGTTCTCCGTGTATCGCCCCTTAGTAGGGGACGTGAGCATTTTGATAGCCTCTGTCGTTGCCGCAGTAATGATATCCTGAAGCTGAGATGGATCCACGTTGTCTCGGTGGATAAACGGAATTCTTGACGCAGCCGCTGACCGTGTCATATACCGTGGTGGTTGTTGCCGCCTCCCACCTGTCGTCCAGTCATTGTCCGTCCTCCCGTTGCGAAAGTCAAAAGGCATTGGCATTCCTCGCTTGGAGTAGGCCATAATACGTACCAACGTATAGATGTATCTGCCGAGTCCTGGTTTGCCCAGCCGTGATAGTTAGTATCCTGGATATAGTAATTGTCCGTGCAACAACGTATAACGAGCAGCGTCAATGAATCGTACCCAAAGACCCTTCACTCACTATCCACTACGCTGTCCAATATCCGTGTTCTGCCAAATGACGCAGTCGTCAATTCTCTTCTTTATTACTTCTTCGCTTCTTCGCTGATTATTAACAACGATCTCCAACAAACAATAATCGTC
>NW_902733.1:0-936 GCF_000209065.1 Trypanosoma cruzi | reverse complement strand
GGAGTCAGAGACACTCTCTGTCAATATCTGTTGCGTGTTCACACACTGGACACCAAACAACCCTGAATTATCCGCTGCTTGGAGAATTTCGCGAGCTCTTGCCCACACGGGTGCTGCACTCGGCTGATCGTTTTCGAGCGGCTGCTGCATCACACGTTGTGGTCCAAATTTTTGTTTCTGATTGTGAATGGTGGGAGTCAGAGGCACTCTCTGTCAATATCTGTTTGCGTGTTCACACACTGGACACCAAACAACCCTGAACTATCCGCTGCTTGGAGGAATTTCGCGAGCTCTTGACCACACGGGTGCTGCACTCGGCTGATCGTTTTCGAGCGGCCGCTGCATCACACGTTGTGGTCCAAATTTTTGTTTCCGATTATGAATGATGGGAGCCAGAGGCACTCTCTGTCAATATCTGTTTGCGTGTTCACACACTGGACACCAAACAACCCTGAACTATCCGCTGCTTGGAGGAATTTCGCGAGCTCTTGACCACACGGGTGCTGCGCTCGGCTGATCGTTTTCGAGCGGCTGCTGCATCACACGTTGTGGTCCAAATTTTTGTTTCCGATTGTGAATGGTGGGAGTCAGAGGCACTCTCTGTCAATATCTGTTTGCGTGTTCACACACTGGACACCAAACAACCCTGAACTATCCGCTGCTTGGAGGAATTTCGCGAGCTCTTGACCACACGGGTGCTGCACTCGGCTGATCGTTTTCGAGCGGCCGCTACATCACACGTTGTGGTCCAAATTTTTGTTTCCGATTGTGAATGGTGGGAGTCAGAGGCACTCTCTGTCAATATCTGTTTGCGTGTTCACACACTGGACACCAAACAACCCTGAACTATCCGCTGCTTGGAGGAATTTCGCGAGCTCTTGACCACACGGGTGCTGCGCTCGGCTGATCGTTTTCGAGCGGCTGCTGCATCACACG
>NW_902732.1:0-936 GCF_000209065.1 Trypanosoma cruzi | reverse complement strand
GTGCCAACCACAAACGCCGCAACAGGTGACACGGCGACGGCTGGCGACAGTGACGGCAGCACCGCGGTCTCCCACACCACCTCCTCTCTTTTTCTTCTTCTTGTTGCGTGTGCGGCTGCTGCTGTTGTGGTGGCCGCGTGGGAGTGAGTGTGAGAGAGCCATGCACCGCCCGCACACACACTCTTCCTTCTCTCTCTGTGTGTGTGTCCCCTTGCATGGACTCTCGCCCTCACCTCACCCCACGAGGCACACACAATAATGTGCCCATTGTATATATGCATGCACACCCATGCAGGCCCGTTGGTGCTCTCTTTTGCACGACACGCACCGCTGCCGTCCTGCCTGGCTGCATGGGTGGAGCACCGTAACTGTTTCTGTTTTGTTTTTATTGCATTGAGTGGGCGACCTCTCTCTCTCTCCCTCTGTGTGTGTGTTTTGCTTTACGGGAGTAATGAGAGTGTGTGTGCGCTGGTCGTCCCACGCTTCGGCTTTTTGTTTTGTTTTCCTTTTTGATTTTGTGGTTGAGTGCACCCATTCCGCGGCTGCGTGTGTGTGTGCGATGATATGAGTAATTTGCGTGTGTGCTATCTGCCTCTCTCTGCCGTTGCTTTCTTCAGACTCTCTTGTGGCGCACAGCTGCTCTGTAAGTATAGGCGCTGCCAAACAAACACACACACAAATGCCGTGTTTAAAACGCTGAGAATGCACGCACAGGATTGTGGCTGCGGCTGCTCTCGCTAGGAGGGAAGACGGGAGACCGCGATGTGTCTTGTCGACGTGTTGCGGGCGTGGATGTGGCGGCATGCAAGCAGTTGGGTATTGTGAAAGTTGAGGGTGCCTGGGAGCGTGCGGATTGCTTCCCGTCCAGCAGCTGCACGTGCCGAAGTTTCTCCCATGCTGTGTATTTGACGGCGGGGGATCCTCCGGCTGTGCGAG
>NW_902731.1:0-936 GCF_000209065.1 Trypanosoma cruzi | reverse complement strand
AAAATAAAAACAAAACAAAAGTTCTGGTAATGAAAAACGGGCATGCCATCGTCTCCACCGGTGACGAGTTCATATCGTTATCTACCAGGTGCGCCAGCGACATGGATCGCGACAACGCACGGTTGAACCAAAATAAATCCCTACTTCTTCTTCGGCGCCTTCTTCACGGCTTTCTTGGGTGCCTTCTTTGCCGCATGCTTCTTGGCACTCTTATTAACAGCTTTCTTGGCTGCTGCAGGCTTCTTCTTGGGGGCGGCCCTCTTCTTCGCAGCAGGCTTCTTCACGGCTGGTTTCTTAGCAGTCTTCTTGGCGGCAGGCTTCTTAGCCGCTGCCTTCTTCGGCGAGGCCTTCTTGGGCGGAACGGCAGCGTCAGACATGTTTTGCGTTCTTAAATTCCTTTCGTGCACTCTCAGCAGGATCTTCACCAAACACAAAGACAACACACAGGGAAGGGGCAGGAGGAGCAGTGAGCGGGCAGCACGCGGCACGAGAAATCGCACCAAAACAACACGGTGAGAAGAATGGGCACAAAGGGCAGACCACCACAAACACGCCCTTCAGGTTCTCTATAGTGCTTTTCCACAGCACCGTCGCGAATGCACACACGGAAGAAGGGCTGCTGCAGCCCCCAGCACTGGGGATGAGAAACAAAAACAAACAAAAATAAAAACAAAACAAAAGTTCTGGTAATGGAAAAACGGGCATGCCATCGTCTCCACCGGTGACGAGTTCATATCGTTATCTACCAGGTGCGCCAGCGACATGGATCGCGACAACGCACGGTTGAACCAAAATAAATCCCTACTTCTTCTTCGGCGCCTTCTTCACGGCTTTCTTGGGCGCCTTCTTTGCCGCATGCTTCTTGGCACTCTTATTAACAGCTTTCTTGGCTGCTGCAGGCTTCTTCTTGGGGGCGGCCCTCTTCTTCGCAGCAGG
>NW_902730.1:0-936 GCF_000209065.1 Trypanosoma cruzi | reverse complement strand
GGGGAAACTGGCAGCAGTAAGACAACTGTGTGCCAAATTTGGGCAGCACTTTTAAATCGTCCAATACGTATTATCAATTGTCATCAACATAGTGAGGCTGCAGATTTTTTGGGTGGTCTTCGTCCTGCACCTCCTAATCAGCGAAATAAGGCAATTTTTGAGTGGCGCAATGGCCCGCTTGTGGAGTGTATGTTGCAGGGAAACATCTTTGTCCTTGACGAGATTTCACTCGCGGAAGATAGTGTTCTTGAGAGATTGAATAGTGTATTAGAGCCTGCACGAGTAGTTACATTGGCTGAAAAGAGTACGGCAGATGTTATTTTCGCTCATGACGATTTTCGAGTCCTTGCAACGATGAATCCAGGCGGGGACTTTGGTAAAAAGGAGCTCTCTCCAGCTCTT
Organism: Trypanosoma cruzi; assembly: GCF_000209065.1. Taxonomy (NCBI): domain Eukaryota; phylum Euglenozoa; class Kinetoplastea; order Trypanosomatida; family Trypanosomatidae; genus Trypanosoma; species Trypanosoma cruzi. The sequence continues at coordinate 534 of NW_902730.1, read as the reverse complement.
CGTAATAGATTTACGGAGATCTATGTTCGTCCTACAACCGATGAAGGAGAGGTTACACTGATTCTCTCGAGACGTTTAATGCCCTCACTTGAACCGTGGGCGAAGAAAATGGCATCACTTTTATGTGACGCTGCGAAGACTTCAACAACCACTGGAGTCCCTCAACATATTAGCATTCGAGATATTATCGGCTGGGTCTCGTTTATGAATGCGGCCAATACACATTGTGATGAGCGTATTGCATTTATACATGGACTGGATGCTGTTATACTTGATGGTATTGGGATTGGTACAGGTCAAGCAGAGTTTGGGTCTCGTGGATTGCGTGAAATTTGCTTGAGAAGGGCGAATGAACTTAGTGGTATTGATGAAGGTTGTCTACAGACACCTTTCTGGGAAATATTTGACACTTTGGAGGAACCAAGGTTACCACCGGAGCTGGAGAGACATTTTTTCTTTGGGGCACCTTCCACTCGTCAAAATTTGTCAAAACTGATTCGTGCCAGTATTATGCGCAAAGCTATCTTTGGAGGG
>NW_902729.1:0-936 GCF_000209065.1 Trypanosoma cruzi | reverse complement strand
TTCTTTCCTCCTTTCCCTTCGCTTTTTTTTTTGTTTGTGGACCCACAGTCTGTCTCTCAAGGAATTGTTGTAATGGCTTATTGATTTGGCAGCACGTGCCCTGTAAGGCGTGCCCCCAGACCTCATGGTGCTGTGCCGTGCCCCAGCAAGACACAGCTGGTCCGGGCGCTGGTTTTGATGCCGTCAGCCCCGCGCCAACAACGACGACCCCGTGAGGGAAACATTGCTGGCTCCTGGCTTCCCCCGACAATACGGAGCAATTGACCCTGGCACCGCGCTGAGGCGGCCGGAGGGAAAATTCCGAAAGGAAATAACAACGGGTTTGGCGGGAGTGCCAGGAAATGAATGCAAATAAGAAGGGAAAAAAATGTATATGCGAGCAATGAGAGTCATTTAAATGCAAAACGAAGGTTCAAAAACAAGGATCATACTTTGGTTGCTGACCTGCCACAACGGGGTGGATGAAGAGGGCAATGGACGTGTACTGCGTGTGCGCTTGAAGCTGTTAGAGGCCTCTATTTTTGTTATTTTATTTGGCTTGGGTCTCTTTGGTGTGTCCTTTGTTGCTCATCTGTGGCCGTAAACTGAGTTATGTGATTGTGGTTGAGCGGGTGTTGTGCGCAAGTGGAATGGGCGGTCTTTCCGCACCGCCAGGGGTCAGCTGCGTGTGCGATCACCCACGCACTCCCCGCTAATGATCTCGCACTGCGGCAGCACGTGATGAGGAGCTTCTTATGTATGTAACTCGGGAAATCTGAGTGTGTCGCTGAAGAGCCAACGGAGAAATCGTTAGATAGTGACGCTGATGCCGCCCAGCCCAACCGCCTCCACGAGACCGTGCCCGCCATCCCCTTTAATAGCGAGCGGACCCTCAGTGCGTCACCGCGAGCCGCTTGTCTACACCGGGGGAGAGAGAAGTGAGGTGGAGAGAAGAGA
>NW_902728.1:0-936 GCF_000209065.1 Trypanosoma cruzi | reverse complement strand
TAGACCACAACGTGTGGTGCAGCAGCCACTCGAAAACGATCCGCCGACTGCAGCACCCCTGTGGGCAAGATCTCGCGAAACTCCTCCAAGCAGCGGATAGTTCAGGGTTGTTTGGCGTCCAGTGTGTGAACACGCAAACAGACATTGAAAGAGAGTGTCTCTGACCACCACCATTCATAATTCAAAACAAAAATTTAGACCACAGCGTGTGGTGCAGCAGCCACTGCAAGTTGGATAATTCGACACGTCGTGTTGTATCCAACGTCCGGGGCCACCGCCCTACCATTTTTTATTTCTTGCAGCGGCCAACCCCGGCAGTAAGGACAAAAAAAAGAATCGCGTTTTCTTTAATGTTTTTCCTGTTTGGGGGCGGGGATCTTTGTTTTCTATGATTGTCTCTTTTTTTTTGTCTGTTCCAGGTTGGTTTTTAGGAGGCTTGATGTGCCTGCTGGGTGATCGCCGGCTTTTTTATTGGTGATTGCGTATTTTTGGCTTACCGGTGTGCCGCTCAGCGCCATTTTGTTTTACTTCTTTTCCGCTTATTGGGGCGTGTTGTTATTCGTCACGCGTCAGCACACACCGAGCAACATGTCAAAAAAAAAACAAAATGCAGGCTTTTTCCCCCCTCGCGAGGGCCTCCGCAGCCACAATCCTGTGCGTGCGTGCATTCTCAGCGTTTTAAACACGGCATGTGTGCGTGCATGTGCTTGTGTGTTTGGCAGCGCCTATACTTGCGGAGCAGCTGTGCGCCACAAGAGAGTCTGAAGAAAGCAACGGCAGAGAGAGGCAGATAGCACACACGCAAATTACTCATATCATCGCACACACACACACACACACGCAGCCGCGGAATGGGTGCACTCAACCACAAAATCAAAAAGGAAAACAAAACAAAAAGCCGAAGCGGGGACGACCAGCGCACACACACTCTCATAC
>NW_902727.1:0-936 GCF_000209065.1 Trypanosoma cruzi | reverse complement strand
GAAGGCAAGACCCTTGTTTCTACGTGACAGCCATGCAGACTTTTAAAAAGGGCGGTGTATGTCGAAAAGACGAGGAGAAAAAAGAAAAAAAAGGTGCGAATAACATTCCCCTCACGCTCTTCCCGCCCCGTCGCTGCCGGTGTCTTCTTTGTGGACAAACCGGCCGGGAAAAAGAAGTCGCTTCACGACCGTCGGCGCGAAGCGCTTTGGATCGGTGTCCACCGGGAGTCCTGCCAGCTTCTGGCGCGCCTCCTCCTTTTCCTGCGACACCATAAACTCGTAAAACTCAGGGTCAAAAAAGCGCAGCGCCAACTCGAGAGCTTGACGCACAACAACAACGGAGAAAATAATCCCCACGACGCCCATCACAAAGTATGAAAAAAGAGCAAACAACGTGACACGATCCACGTGTCGCGTGATACCTCTCGAGGTGCTCAAAAGACTGCGGTAAAGCGCAGGGGCGGAGCCGTTTTGGTGCCACAAGCTTGTCGGTGTGGTGGCCATCTTGTACGCCGTCTGAATCGTATCATACTGCGCCTTTGCGTCCCCCTGCGCCGTGTCGGGGTGTGTAGCAAAAACAAGATCCCGGTAACGCGAGCGAACCTCCGCCAGCTCCGCGTGCTCTGGCAGCCCCATCACCCGCAGCGGGGAGCCGTGCAGCCTCAGCCACAGCTGCTCCTTCTCCAACTCCTGCACACGCTCCATGCCGGCCTGCAAGTTTATTGCTAAACTTCTATGGAGACTACGCGGAGTAACGGCAACGTACAGGCGGCGAAAAAGTTGAGCAAAACGCCCAGGACGGTAACTGTGATGCTCGCCGGTCGTCGCATGCCGCATCGGCGTCAACGAACATGAGGCCAAAATCCCCACACGAGCCGCGCCACCCCGCACCGCTGGCATGACCCGCTAAAAAAAGAAGAAAAAAAAAACCTCTAA
>NW_902726.1:0-936 GCF_000209065.1 Trypanosoma cruzi | reverse complement strand
CAACTTGCAGGAATCGTTTGCGGCTGCGACAACAACAAATATACATATTTACGCGTCATCTAGGCGTGAATGGTTTCTTGATTCCTTCGGTCGCGGTCAGCCAAAAAACCATAAAATTGGGAAAGAGTCATACAGGGATATATTCGGTTCATCAGGAAATATGTATTCAATTAGATAGCCGTCGCACCTCGTAGACATTCTCTCAAGAAGCTCCCAAAACAGAAAAGAAAGAAAAACAAAACAAATAATAATAATAATAATAAAATAAAAATAAATAAAAACACGTACTCACAAATTCAACACACGCGCTCAATTACAAAAAAATAATCCAACAATCGTAAAGGAAACGGGGCAGTTAATTAATCCACTTTATCATCTGCTCAGCCTCATCGTGACGCACATTCTTCCCACATGTTTCGGAGTAAAATAAATAATGAAAAAAAATACTCTCCCCATTCTAATGGCACAGTTTTAACGACTTATTGTAAACATTCACAATGACACGTTTCTCCTCCACCTTCCTTCCTTCCTTTTCCTCCCACAGCAGGCTTGCCGCCAGCGTAAATAGGGAAAAAGATAAGATGCTGGTGATAAAAAGGGCGCCCCGCCTACACGCACGCAGTCCTACACTGAGAGGAGGGAAAAATAAAAATAACAAAAACAAAAATAAAGAGTGGTGGAAATAAATCATGCCTTTTGATCCGCTCTTTCCGCACGATGCTTTCCTGCTCCCAGCAGCCACTGCATTACCCCACACCTCGTCTTTTTTAAAACTAAAAATAGTGGGCGCACATGCAGGAACTGCAAGAGACACGTGTACATACACACAATGCGGCAAAGAGGCGTAAACAATGAAAAAAACAAAAAGACCTAAAACACATCCCCGTCATCGTACACAGTGTTTTCTTGATTCTTTATCACCCTAGGGACCTCAAC
>NW_902725.1:0-936 GCF_000209065.1 Trypanosoma cruzi | reverse complement strand
GCGCAGCTTCACTCCGTCGTCCAAGGGCGTCTGATGGCGCACACTGATAATCTTAAGCGCACTATCCGCTATCCTATCCACAGGCTCCCTGCTCACACTCACCTCACCACGCTCAGGGTACTCCACCAGAGTAAACATGAGCGCCGAGTCATCGAGGGCACCATCGTTAAATACGATGGCATGCAGCAGCTTCGTTGTCACGTCATTGAAAGGGACTCCAAGAAGGTTCATGTCCTCCAGAACCCGCATTGACAGGCGGTGGGCATACGGATTGCATTCACCGCACACACGAAGAATATTCGCCAGGTCATTGAAAATGGCGGTATCAAAGGCAGTCTTACCAATACCTTTAATGAACTCCTGGCACTCCTGCATTTGCTTCTGCACCTTTGCAAGCTCCGCCTTCTGCTTGTCAAGGTGATCCTGCTTGAAGGCGGAGAGGCCACGCTTCAGGTCGTCTTTGATATGAAAGTTCTTCAGCTCATAAACGGTGTACTCCTGGTGCGCCAGGCGAGCGGGCAGCATAACCTCCTCATAAAACGTCACAAGTTCCGTGACGCTTTTCCACGCGGTGTTTTTAAACTTCTCCTTTGCGCCGGCAACAGGCGTACGCGCGGCAGCAGCAGCAGCCTTCGCCGTTTTCACTTCTGCCTCAATCTTCGTGACGTCCTCCTCCGCGCCCAAAGTGGCAATCAACGGGGCGAAACGCACGCGTGCGAGGTCAACCTCCGTGAAGAGAATCTCCGCCGGCCTTTGCAGCTGCTCGAGGATGGCGGCAGGAACATTAAACACCTGCGACACCTCCTCCTTCGTCACAGGCGTGCCTAACTTCGCTGATGACTTTGCCAGCGGAACTTTGCGCATGACAGCAGCGGATGCAACAAAACGAAGCAAAAGGCTGCTGCCGCCGCTCACATTGGGAATAAAACGACGCAT
>NW_902724.1:0-936 GCF_000209065.1 Trypanosoma cruzi | reverse complement strand
AACTGCTGCTAGAGGCGGAGACTTAGTTGTCCGATGCCCAGGAGCGGGAAAGTATTCTTCAGGTAGAGGCATTGGAGTTTGATCGTAAGAAGCACACAATGTTACTTGAGCGCGAGGACGCTCTTGCTGCTGAGGAGGCGCGTCTGCGTCCCCGAATGGAGGCCATTCAAGCGGAGATGTCTGCGATGGGAAAGGAAGTTGAGGAAATGGCGGCGGAGATGACTAACGTTGTGTCCAAGCGTGAAGATATACTGGCCCAGGAGGCAGAGTGCAAGGAGGAGCTGGCGCGCTGGAGTACAGTCATGGCAGATGCTGCAAAGCAACTTTCTAACGTCGAGAATGCCCCTGAACGCGCCATTCGACAGACACAGCTAGTCGTGAAAAGTTATCAGGCAGCCCAGATTGAACTGGGTGCCTTGGATGACAAACTCCAAGTTCAAAGCGACATAATTTCAAAACTGGAGCTGAAGAAAAATACACGTAACACGGATTATGTCCAGGCGCTGGCAAACTTACAAAAGCTTAAAGCTCAACTTGAATCCAAACGCACCACGCTTGCCACGCTGAACACTTCACTAGAAATGGAATTGGAAGCACGTCAGGGATATCAACAACGCATTGCGCAATTGGAGCAACTTATTCAGACCACAAACGTTGCTCGAGAAAAGGAGATTGGGGAAGTTGAACATGTACGTCGGGAAAAAGAACGTGTTGGTATGGAATACATGGAGTTAGAGCATACGGTTTCAAAAATCATCAGAGATCAAAATGAAGTCAAGAATAACATTGTGAGTGCCAAGAAAAGATTGGAACGTGTGCAGAACAAACGCAAACAAAATACTCAACGCATTCGGGAGACTCAGCGGGAACTGGAACAGCGACAACGAGCTTTCATAAAAGAACAGAATCGTGGGAAGGAATTTGTCACGAAGGCAG
>NW_902723.1:0-936 GCF_000209065.1 Trypanosoma cruzi | reverse complement strand
AATTTTTGTTTCCGATTGTGAATGGTGGGAGTTAGAGGCACTCTCTGTCAATATCTGTTTGCGTGTTCACACACTGGACACCAAACAACCCTGAACTATCCGCTGCTTGGAGGAATTTCGCGAGCTGTTGCCCACAAGGGTGCTGCACTCGGCTGATCGTTTTCGAGAGGCCGCTGCATCACACGTTGTGGTCTGAATTTTTGTTTCCAATTATGAATGGTGGGAGTCAGAGACACTCTCTTTCAATATCTGTTTGCGTGTTCACACACTGGACACCAAACAACCCTGAACTATCCGCTGCTTGGAGGAATTTCGCGAGCTGTTGCCCACAAGGGTGCTGCACTCGGCTGATCGTTTTCGAGCGGCCGCTGCATCACACGTTGTGGTCCAAATTTTTGTTTCCAATTGTCAATGGTGGGAGTCAGAGGCACTCTCTGTCAATATCTGTTTGCGTGTTCACACACTGGACACCAAACAACCCTGAACTATCCGCTGCTTGGAGGAATTTCGCGAGCTCTTGCCCACACGGGTGCTGCACTCGGCTGATCGTTTTCGAGCGGCCGCTGCATCACACGTTGTGGTCCAAATTTTTGTTTCCGATTGTGAATGGTGGGAGTCAGAGACACTCTCTGTCAATATCTGTTTGCGTGTTCACACACTGGACACCAAACAACCCTGAACTATCCGCTGCTTGGAGGAATTTCGCGAGCTCTTGCCCACACGGGTGCTGCACTCGGCTGATCGTTTTCGAGAGGCCGCTGCATCACACGTTGTGGTCTGAATTTTTGTTTCCGATTGTGAATGGTGGGAGTCAGAGACACTCTCTGTCAATATCTGTTTGCGTGTTCACACACTGGACACCAAACAACCCTGAACTATCCGCTGCTTGGAGGAATTTCGCGAGCTCTTGCCCACACGGGTGCTGCACTCGGCTGA
>NW_902722.1:0-936 GCF_000209065.1 Trypanosoma cruzi | reverse complement strand
CGCTGGCGCCCTCCAGATACAGCTACAATTGTGGCGTGCTTGTGGAGTTGTGACGGATGCGATGCTGGACGTGGAGGGTGTGACCATCATTGACCCGCTGCCTCTTGAGCCGCGGCTGAACAGGTTCCAGAGAAACATGATCCGCCTGTCGCTGACGCTGGAGCAGCAGTTTTTCTTGCTTGCGGAGTACCTCGGGAACACGAGTGGCGGCTGCGCGCACGGAGTGATCGGCAGCGGGGAGACTGCTGCGCTCGCTGTTGACGTTTGGCGTGTCGCTGGCTTCTGCGACGCGCTGGTGGACCACCTGTGGTGGAGGGGGCGTTGTGTTTGTGGTGGGCCTTTCAGCTGGCGGTGCCGGTGGGATTGCGCGGCACGTGGCGTCGCACGGCGTTGTGCGCGTGTTTGTCGTGTTCTCGGAGTTTTCACTCCTGCACGCTGAGCTTGTTGCTGCGTTCCGTGCCGGTGCGGGTGTGGACTGTGTTGTGTTTGCGACGAGTCTGCCGCACTGGAACGACGAGGATCCAGAGTCGGAAACCGCCAAGAATTTTGCTGCCGCTGTGCCGAGGGAGGAATACCGGACGCCGCTGTCACTGATGGGCTTTGCGGCCACGCGGCTGGTGCATACTGCTCTTTCGCGAATGTACCATGTGAGCGCTGAGCTGCTGGCTGGCCTCTTCTACAATAATGTTGTTGTCGCCCTGGAAGGCATGCTGTACGGACCCTTCGCTGATGGCAGGGCGTGACCTGCTACTGAGGGCGGTGCTGGATGCGGCAGGAACTACGGCGCGGCTCACATTTCTGTGTGGCCGCTTGCCTGTGCGCTGGACCCCCCTGTGCCGGTGCTGTTCCCTGCCGTGGCACCGTTGATAAAGGACACGGATCCCGCTGCGTGTGGAATGACGGCGCGGCGGCTGATCGACGTCATTGCCGGCGGCG
>NW_902721.1:0-936 GCF_000209065.1 Trypanosoma cruzi | reverse complement strand
TTTTTTTTCCACTTTTTTCTTTTTTTTTTTGCTTTTTGGGGGCAATCACGATGGACGTTTTTTTTCTTTTCTACTTTTTTAATTGTTTTTTCTGCGCTCTTCCTGTGAGGGGTGCCGTGTGTTTCCGCCCAACTGCTCCACTCGCACACCCACCGACACGCTCATGACGACGGCCCTGTGCGCCTCGCCTGCTGCACGCATGATGAGGGGCCGCGACGAACGGCGCGCTGAGGGAGCCGTGACGTGTGGGCGTGCGACGAGGGCCTGTGGGGTGGAGCACACATTTCTTTCCCTCTTGTTTTGTTGTGTTGCGGCCAGGGCGGGCAGACACCCGCAGCGCCACACACACACAGCCACACCCTGCCGCCGTGTTTTTAAGATTTTTGCTGCGCTCACTCTCCCGATGAAGAGACGCGACTCCCGTCATGTCTGCGTGCCTCTCTCAGTCTCCACACACACGAGTGACTGTGCTCTGCGGGCCGCACTCACGCACCAATAAAACGACTGAGGGGAGCAGCAAAACGCAGATGACCCATGAAATATAAACGATGTGCGGACACACGGAGGTCGGACGGTTGAAAAAGATGTATCTTTCTAAATTTACCTTGTGGTCAAAATATATGCAGACAGTTTGGTGGGCCACACGGCAGCTAGGCGAAATGTTTCTTGTGTGTTTAGTTTTTCTTTTCCTTTTTTGTGTGTGGAACAATAGTAGTGGACGAATTTTTTTTTTTTTTGTGTGTGGAACAGTAATAAAGGACAACTTTTTTTTTCATATAATTATTGTGTGCGAGGGGGGCTAATATATGATGAAAGGGAATTGTTTTTTCTAATTATTTTAAATAAATCTTCTATGAATTGCCTCTGCTTGGTCTGCAGTGCAGTATCATGAGTCTGAGCAGTCCTGTTATTTCTGCCATGCACCTCTGCTGTACA
>NW_902720.1:0-936 GCF_000209065.1 Trypanosoma cruzi | reverse complement strand
TATCCGCGCTGGCGTACACCACTCTGGGCTGAAGAATTGTGTGCGGGCTGTGCGTGCCAGCACTCAACCGCGGGGACTTGTGTGCGTCCACTGTGTTCCGATGTGCTAAACAGGATAAAATAATGATTGTGTTTTGCTTCACTGCTTTCCGCTGCCCTGCTGTGTGCTCCTTGCCGCTCCCCGCATCCGTCACGTTGAACGCACCCCAGACACACTCATGTGCATGGCACGCACACAACTGATTGCGTGGAGTCACATTTGAGGATGGGTGCGTGCGCGCTGGAGCCATGCTGTGCAGCCCTTTGTTTTGTGTGTTTACATTTTTAACTTCATTGCTGTTCGTTTACCTGTGTTTTGTTTCTAATTGTTTTGTGTGTTTTTCTGTTTGCTTGCTGCGGGGCGTTGTGTGTTTTTGCCCTTTCACTGCTTTCAACTGCCTCATGGTGTGTGTGCGCTGCCGCTGCTGGGCTGCTGCCATTTGTGACTGTGCGGTGGCTGTGCGTGGTGTAGCGGCCGTGTCTCTCCTTTTGCTTCCGCTCTGCGTTGACGGGGAGTTAGTTTGTGCTGAAGGCTGCAGGCAAGTGACAGGAGTGATGGCGATGATGATGGCTGGCCGTGTGCTGCTGGTGTGTGCCCTCTGCGTGCTGTGGTGCGGTGCCGGCGGGGCTGATGCGAGTAATCTCGAGAACAACGCAGTTGGCGCCTGCATGGTGTCGTGGGTGTTGAATACGAATAAATCGTATGCGCCGAGCGGATGTGACAAAACGGCGCTGACGCTGCCTTTACGATCGGTCTTGTCCATCACTGCCGTTGCAGCTTCGACTGACCCATTGGTGACTGGTGCAGCCGAAAATAAATCGGATTTGGCTCCAAGTTCAGGTGCTGATTTCGGTGGTGCCGGTTCTCCTCCTGGTCGCGGAGGTGGAGGTGGAGGCG
>NW_902719.1:0-936 GCF_000209065.1 Trypanosoma cruzi | reverse complement strand
TTCAGTGTGTGAACACGCAAACAGACATTGAAAGAGAGTGTCTCTGACCACCACCATTCATAATTCGAAACAAAAATTTAGACCACAGCGTGTGGTGCAGCAGCCGCTCGAAAACGATCCGCCGAGTGCAGCACCCCTGTGGGCAGGATCTCGCGAAATTCCTCCAAGCAGCGGATAGTTCCGGGTTGTTTGGCGTTCAGTGTGTGAACACGCAAACAGACATTGAAAGAGAGTGTCTCTGACCACCACCATTCATAATTCGAAACAAAAATTTAGACCACAACGTGTGGTGCAGCAGCCGCTCGAAAACGATCCGCCGAGTGCAGCACCCCTGTGGGCAGGATCTCGCGAAATTCCTCCAAGCAGCGGATAGTTCCGGGTTGTTTGGCGTTCAGTGTGTGAACACGCAAACAGACAGTGAAAGAGAGTGCCTCTGACCACCACCATTCATAATTCGAAACAAAAATTTAGACCACAGCGTGTGGTGAAGCAGCCGCTCGAAAACGATCCGCCGAGTGCAGCACCCCTGTGGGCAGGAGCTCGCGAAATTCCTCCAAGCAGCGGATAGTTCCGGGTTGTTTGGCGTTCAGTGTGTGAACACGCAAACAGACATTGAAAGAGAGTGTCTCTGACCACCACCATTCATAATTCGAAACAAAAATTTAGACCACAGCGTGTGGTGCAGCAGCCGCTCGAAAACGATCCGCCGAGTGCAGCACCCCTGTGGGCAGGATCTCGCGAAATTCCTCCAAGCAGCGGATAGTTCCGGGTTGTTTGGAGTTCAGTGTGTGAACACGCAAACAGACATTGAAAGAGAGTGCCTCTGACCACCACCATTCATAATTCGAAACAAAAATTTAGACCACAGCGTGTGGTGCAGCAGCCGCTCGAAAACGATCCGCCGAGTGCAGCACCCCTGGTGGGCAGGAGCTCGCG
>NW_902718.1:0-936 GCF_000209065.1 Trypanosoma cruzi | reverse complement strand
CAAAACTTTCAGAGGCACCCGCTGGGCCACGACGACCGTCACTGCGGGATGTGTGCCCCTCCGCCACTCACCTCAAATCGCACTTCCACGCCTCCTCGAGCAGCAGCAGCAGCATAAATACACCGGTCCACTAGGAACCGCCACCAGCCATTGCAGGAAGACCACTGTGCCTCAGTGCTATGAAACCCGAATTGCATTGACGGGCCGCTTCGGAAAATCCTGTCGCATTCTCCCCCATTATGCGGAAACACATCCGTCGTGCATGTGTCCACCGCAGCCAAATGAATCCGGTCCAAATACCCTCCAAATTGAATTCCCCTTTCCTCAAGCCATTCCTTCATTCCATACGCCCTGACCCTCATCCGCACGTGCTCACTCACACAAGCCGCCATAGACAGATGGTGGCCGCCCAACGCTCCGGAAAAACATGCCCAGCACGCACGCGCACAACAAATGACATGCGCAAACGCACGGCACGATGGCGGAGAAGCGCACACCGAAAGGATGCGGCCCTCCACAGCAGTCGCAGCCCACCGCGCGCATCACGCCCGCAGGAAAAGTGACTCGCGGTGCGCGCTCCCTCTCTCCTCCTTCCCTTCATGCCCACGGAGGAAGCAGCAGCCACCCGCAACCGCCAGCACACGCTACAAAAAAAGCATCAAAATCCACTGCAATGTGTATTTTGTGCGTGCATGTGGTTGTGTGTGTGCCTGCAGACACACGAACCAAAGAAGTAAAAACAGGAGCAGAGCATGTGAAGGGACGCACAAACAAAACTGTACAGCAGAGGTGCATGGCGGAAATAAAGAGAAAAAGACTGCTCAGGCTCACAATATCGCACTGCAGAAAAAGCAGCGGCAATTCATTAAAAAATTAATAAAAATAAATAAACAAAAATTCTTCTTCACCCTTCCACACCACACACTTGAAAAGAAT
>NW_902717.1:0-936 GCF_000209065.1 Trypanosoma cruzi | reverse complement strand
CAGCAGGAGCCACGGCGGGTGAGCCGTTCTTCACGCGTCAGCTCACACCGAGCAACGCCCACACGAAACAACCAGCGGGGTGCAAAAGAACAAAACCTCCCTTCGCAGCACCAACGCGCTTCCACCAGTCGTTTTACTGCTGTCTCCTCCAAAGCACCCGCTCCGCAGCCGGCGCACACCGCGTCGCACAACCGGATAAACCCCATCAACGGATCCACAGCATGGTAGAAACTTCGGCACATGAGGCTGCTGGACGGGAACCAATCCGCACTCTCCCGGTGCACTGTTTTTTCTTCTCATTCCGTGTGTCTGTGTGCGTGAGTTGTTGTTGTTGGGAGTGACTGCGGCGGGGATGATGGTGCCACTCACTATGGATGGGTGACGGTGTTCACTGTTGTAATTTTATTGGCATGATTTTTTCATCTTTAGCTTTTTAAATAAGCTAGGGAAAACAAGCGCCAAACGCTACTGTGAAATTTGAAGACTCTAAAAATTTTAACAACAGTACACACACCGCCCACACACACATATTTATATGCTCTCACGTGTTGTTGCTGTGAAGGCACCCCGCACACACAACCGTCGCTGCGTGACCGGATCCAGCGGAAGGAGGAGGGAAGGAGGAGAGAGTGAGCCGCAGAGGCCCAACATGTCCCGGCATGTGTTTACTTCCGCGGTGCTGCTCCTCGTCGTTATGATGTACTGCAGCGCTGGGGCTTCGAACGCCGTGACGAGTAATTCGGGGAATGCGCAATTGCCGCAGGGAGTCGATCTATTTGTGCCGCAGACGACGCAGGTTGTACCGAAAGGTGGAACGTCTCAAGAGACTATGAGGGATTCATTTGTTTCACCCTCTCTCGTCAGTGCTGGTGGAGTAATTGCTGCTTTTGCCGAAGGTCGCGTGTATACCGTTAATGCTGGTAGACAAAATGAGAA
>NW_902716.1:0-936 GCF_000209065.1 Trypanosoma cruzi | reverse complement strand
CTGTTTGCGTGTTCACACACTGAACGCCAACAACCCCGGAACTATCCGCTGCTGGAGGAATTTCGCGAGATCTTGCCCACAACGGTGCTGCACTCGGATAATCGTTTTCGAGCGACTGCTGCACCACACGCTGTGGTCTATGTTTTTGTTTCGAATTATGAATGGTGGTGGTCAGAGACACTCTCTTTCAATGTCTGTTTGCGTGTTCACACACTGAACGCCAAACAACCCGGAACTATCCGCTGCTTGGAGGAATTTCGCGAGATCTTGCCCACAACGGTGCTGCACTCGGATAATCGTTTTCGAGTGGCTGCTGCACCACACGTTGTGGTCTAAATTTTTGTTTCGAATTATGAATGGTGGTGGTCAGAGACACTCTCATTCAATGTCTGTTTGCGTGTTCACACACTGAACGCCAAACAACCCGGAACTATCCGCTGCTTGGAGGAATTTCGCGAGATCTTGCCCACAACGGTGCTGCACTCGGATAATCGTTTTCGAGTGGCTGCTGCACCACACGTTGTGGTCTAAATTTTTGTTTCGAATTATGAATGGTGGTGGTCAGAGACACTCTCATTCAATGTCTGTTTACGTGTTCACACACTGGACGCCAAACAACCCTGAACTATCCGCTGCTTGGAGGAATTTCGCGAGATCTTGCCCACAACGGTGCTGCACTCGGATAATCGTTTTCGAGCGGCTGCTGCACCACACGTTGTGGTCTATGTTTTTGTTTCGAATTATGAATGGTGGTGGTCAGAGACACTCTCTTTCAATGTCTGTTTGCGTGTTCACACACTGGACGCCAAACAACCCGGAACTATCCGCTGCTTGGAGGAATTTCGCGAGATCTTGCCCACAACGGTGCTGCACTCGGATAATCGTTTTCGAGCGGCTGCTGCACCACACGCTGTGGTCTATGTTTTGTTTCGAATT
>NW_902715.1:0-935 GCF_000209065.1 Trypanosoma cruzi | reverse complement strand
CACCGCACGTTGTGGTCTAAATTTTTGTTTCGAATTATGAATGGTGGTGGTCAGAGACACTCTCTTTCACTATCTGTTTGTGTGTTCACACACTGGACGCCAAACAACCCTGAACCATCCGCTGCTTGGAGGAATTTCGCGAGACCTTGCCCACAAGGGTGCCTCACTCGGCGGATCGTTTTCGAGTGGCTGCTGCACCGCACGTTGTGGTCTAAATTTTTGTTTCGAATTATGAATGGTGGTGGTCAGAGACACTCTCTTTCACTATCTGTTTGTGTGTTCACACACTGGACGCCAAACAACCCTGAACCATCCGCTGCTTGGAGGAATTTCGCGAGACCTTGCCCACAAGGGTGCTGCACTCGGCGGATCGTTTTCGAGCGGCTGCTGCACCGCACGTTGTGGTCTAAATTTTTGTTTCGAATTATGAATGGTGGTGGTCAGAGACACTCTCTTTCACTATCTGTTTGTGTGTTCACACACTGGACGCCAAACAACCCTGAACCATCCGCTGCTTGGAGGAATTTCGCGAGACCTTGCCCACAAGGGTGCTGCACTCGGCGGATCGTTTTCGAGCGGCTGCTGCACCGCACGTTGTGGTCTAAATTTTTGTTTCGAATTATGAATGGTGGTGGTCAGAGACACTCTCTTTCACTATCTGTTTGTGTGTTCACACACTGGACGCCAAACAACCCTGAACCATCCGCTGCTTGGAGGAATTTCGCGAGACCTTGCCCACAAGGGTGCTGCACTCGGCGGATCGTTTTCGAGCGGCTGCTGCACCGCACGTTGTGGTCTAAATTTTTGTTTCGAATTATGAATGGTGGTGGTCAGAGACACTCTCTTTCACTATCTGTTTGTGTGTTCACACACTGGACGCCAAACAACCCTGAACCATCCGCTGCTTGGAGGAATTCGCGAGACCTGCCCACAAG
>NW_902714.1:0-935 GCF_000209065.1 Trypanosoma cruzi | reverse complement strand
AGCAGCCGACAATTCAGGGTTGTTTGGTGTCCAGTGTGTGAACACGCAAACAGATATTTGACAGAGACTGCCTCTGACTCCCACCATTCACAATCGGAAACAAAAATTTAGACCACAACGTGTGATGCAGCAGCCGCTCGAAAACGATCAGCCGACTGCAGCACCCGTGTGGGCAAGAGCTCGCGAAATTCCTCCAAGCAGCGGATAGTTCAGGGTAGTTTGGTGTCCAGTGTGTGAACACGCAAACAGATATTGACAGAGACTGCCTCTGACTCCCACCATTCACAATCGGAAACAAAAATTTAGACCACAACGTGTGATGCAGCGACCGCTCGAAAACGATTAGCCGAGTGCAGCACCCGTGTGGGCAAGAGCTCGCGAAATTCCTCCAAGCAGCGGATAGTTCAGGGTTGTTTGGTGTCCAGTGTGTGAACACGCAAACAGATATTGACAGAGACTGCCTCTGACTCCCACCATTCACAATCGGAAACAAAAATTTAGACCACAACGTGTGATGCAGCAGCCGCTCGAAAACGATCAGCCGACTGCAGCACCCGTGTGGGCAAGAGCTCGCGAAATTCCTCCAAGCAGCGGATAATTCAGGGTTGTTTGGTGTCCAGTGTGTGAACACGCAAACAGATATTGACAGAGACTGCCTCTGACTCCCACCATTCATAATCGGAAACAAAAATTTAGACCACAACGTGTGATGCAGCGACCGCTCGAAAACGATTAGCCGAGTGCAGCACCCGTGTGGGCAAGAGCTCGCGAAATTCCTCCAAGCAGCGGATAGTTCAGGGTTGTTTGGTGTCCAGTGTGTGAACACGCAAACAGATATTGACAGAGACTGCCTCTGACTCCCACCATTCACAATTGGAAACAAAAATTAAGACCACAACGTGTGATGCAGCAGCCGCTCGAAAACGATCAGCCGA
>NW_902713.1:0-935 GCF_000209065.1 Trypanosoma cruzi | reverse complement strand
TGCATGATGGTCTTGCTGCAGCGAACAGCCGCGAAGGAGTCGCGTCTGCAGACGCGGATGGCGGCACGCTATCAGCACGTGTTGGGCGCCTTCCGCGACGGTGTGCGGGAGTTCAATAAGCAGCTTGACGAGGAGCAAATGCTGCAACTTTTGAACCTGAAGGAATTTCTGCGGCGCAGCCACGAGGAGTGGGAAGAGAAGCTGCGGGCGGAGATGCAACGCGTGGAATGCCACAAAATTCAACTTGCGCAGCCCACAGTGAGTGACGCGGACGATGTCCTGCAGCCCTTCACGGACCATTATCACAAGGTCGAGGTAACCATTGACGATAGTAAGGCCCGGCTGCAGGATGAGCGTCAGCGTCTCCTTCATTTGTGCGTCGAGTTGCGAAATGCGCATCAAATGCGTGTTGATGCCATCGCCGTATCCGAAGAAGCCTTGGAGACACGTGAAAAGGAGAGACGTGAGCGGCTCAAGAAGACTCTTGTGGAATTTGTGGAGGCACTGACAAAAATCAGCTACACAAGCATCGGCGCTTCCCACGTCATGGCGCAGCGGGCGATTCATGACATCAACGAGCATCTCTGCAAAAACCAAGCTGGTAGGAAAACATTGTTGGCACAATTGCGCTGCCGAGAGATCTTGCGGCAACGGCACTATAGCCGCCAGCTGGCGGATGTGTACGGTGTGTCGCTGGAGCTCATGATGCGTAGTAGTTTACAGTGGGCAGTAACTTTGCTAAAGACGGCATATTTTCGCCGACCGCGGTGCCGAATGCAGGCGTTGGAAAAGATCAGCCAACTGGTCGGCAGCATAAGACGTGATGGGACGCAGTTTATTGGTAACGTGGCAACAACGGTGCAGACGCTGCGGCGCGCACGCGATCCACAGCCGATGGAGTGCGGCCAGGTGTGCGGCGGCACGCTTCCCGATGG
>NW_902712.1:0-935 GCF_000209065.1 Trypanosoma cruzi | reverse complement strand
CGCAACGGTGCTCGCACGCTCCTGCGCCGAGGCGCACGACATCCTCGCAAACACGCCGAGCGCCTGCATCTCCAGAATGGAGCCCAGCCCGCCGGTCACCACCACGGCAACAGCCGTCGCACCCGCAACAACGCCGGTGATCGCCGAGAGGGCGCTGGCAGCGGCGGGCAGCGTGTCGGACGCGATCGTGAAAGACCCAAGCAGCACACCCTTGCAGCCGCCAAACACCGCCACAGCGTCGCAGCGAATGACTATCGTCTCGTCGGCACCAATGAAGTAACCGCGGTGCACGGGCACAGCCAGCTCCAGGACGGTGGACGGATTCGTCGCGTTGCGCACCCACGTCGCGTTGCGCAGCATCGCTCCCCACGGACCGCCGAAGCCGCGCGGCTGCACCGTCGACACAGGCACGAAGCTCAGGTGCGTGCCGAGCTGCGGTTCGCCTGCCCACCGAAACGGCGGCGGCAGCGCCACCATCAGCCGTGTCGGGACGGCGCTCCCACCGCCGCGAATGTCGTTCTGCGTCAGGCTCCCACCAGCCGCCGTCGTCGTCACGGCGAGTGTCGGGCACGCCACGTCGCTCCACCACAAAGTGCTGCTCACCGACGCCGTCGGGGTCCGCGTGGGTGACAGCGCTACCGTCTCTGTCACCTGCAGCGTCTCCGTCGGACTGTAGTGCGTCGCGCTCATGCCCGGCGTCCACGTTGGCGTCGGTGTCAGCGTCTCCGTCGGCGCCGCCGTGTGGCTCAGCAGTGGCGGGGCGAGCGTGCGGTTGCACCCGTCCACGTGCGGCAGGTACACCGGCAGGCAGTCGTGCCCGTACCCGTCCTCAGCACAGCGGCAGCCGCACGACCCCGACATCGCCCTCGTCGCAGCAGCAAAGCAGCGCACGTCGGCGTCGCACACGCCACACGCCACGGGGCGGAATTCCCCGA
>NW_902711.1:0-935 GCF_000209065.1 Trypanosoma cruzi | reverse complement strand
CGCCCGGACGCCGTTTTTGACCTTTGCAAGCATGGCGACGTTGCGCATGTGTTGTTGGGCTGGCGCACCGCCACGCAGACGTCGCGGGCGCAGTGCGACTCTCTTAGTGAGTCCGTTCCTGCCGGCGTCCCGAATGTTTCTGAGCGCGTCCTGCTGGTAAATGGCTTTCGGTGCACTCCCAGTGGCACAGGCGGTGCCTGCAGGCTTGCAGAGACGGATGTCGAGGCGGTGGCGGTGGGGGCGTTGTGGCCGAGGACTTGTTCGTGCAGTGGCCTGGTGCTGTGGACATGCGCTCTCTGCTCACCGGCAACCGACTGCGGTGTATTTGTGACCCCGCCTGCGGGATGTCGCGGAGTGGTTTGTGGTTGGTGGGGGACGGCCACGACACCCTGGGCATTGTTCGCCACACGCGTCTGCACCACTCCGCCGTCTTTTGTGGATTTTTCTTTTCCGGACAGCTGTGGGCGTGGAGTGTGTTGGCGCGCAGGCAAATTTGATGCTTCCCCTGTTTGGAGCGACCGGGAGCGAGTCCCAGCAGCGTGTGGAGAGACGCGCTGTCAATGTGTTTGAGAGCCTACGTGAGCAGGAGGAAGGCCCTCCTTCTGCGCGCACGAGTGCTGCAGTGCTGCTCGCTGTGCAGGGCGACGCGTCAGCTGCTGCCGACGACTCGCTGCCGTTGGGGTCTGTGGTTCTTGACATTCGTCCCCTGGCACCGAGTCTTTCCTTCGCGCCGCACTTCAGATGTGCCGAGACATGTGCGCTGGTGTGCGCCTTGCATGGTGTGTCCGTGCCGCAGCGTGAGTGCCTGTGCTGCATGTGCACCGTTGCCTCCGTCAGTTCTCTTCCCTTTCTTCTTTCCCTTTTTTTTTTAACGGTTTTGCGCGCAGCATACACAATTTTCAGCGAAGGGAAGGGTAACAGCCAATCCGCACGCC
>NW_902710.1:0-935 GCF_000209065.1 Trypanosoma cruzi | reverse complement strand
GCCCCCGACAATGCACGCAGCGTCAGTGCAGGACATCTGCACAAAGTACGATGGGGACGGTCCTGGGGCACTTGTGGTTGTCGTGGTGGTTGGCTCGGGAGTGGGTCCGGGACCACCGACCACCGCGGAGCTCGCCTCCTCCTTGACAAGGCACTGGTTCGAGCCCTTTGCAATGCGGATGTAGCCTTCCTCGCCCCACTGCGTGGTCCACGAGTTCTTGATGATCCAATACGGCACTGCGGCGCTGTCATTGTAGCCGACGAGAAGAACGCCGTGATCCAGCTGCTCGGAGACGCAGCTCGTCATAACGCCGCCCGTGTAGGTCATCCAGCTGCTGGCGTCGACGGCAACGGCAACCGGGCCATTGACTGCAAGCCATGCGGCTATTTGGGCCTCGTCCTGAGGTAATTCAACGTGACCGGTAATCGTGGCACCCACCGTGTGGCCTGACGTCGTGCACGGCGGCGATATCCCCTCGCCCGACGCATAAGGGTAGCTGTCCTCCGTGTACACGGCGCCGTTATTCTCCTGCACAATCCACTCAAAGGCGTTGTTCATCAGGCCACCACTGCAGCCAGAGTCCGTTTTGTCGCACGACACGAGCATCTGCTCCGACAGGTTCGTCAGCGGGTGGCCGGCAAGAAACCACTGGCACTCAACGTTGCCAATGGCGGAGAAGGCCCAGCACGAACCGCATTGGCCCTGGTCCTTGACGGCTGTCACGGCGCCTCTCGCACGCCAATCCACTGCCGCGGGCGCGCCAACTACCTCCACCTTCACCGGCACTCTCGCGCGCTCCTGCGCCGCCGCAAAGTGCGCCGCGCCGTTGTGGTAGCGGGACCGGAATTCCTCGCGCGTGAGGTCCGAGAAGGGCGTGACGCCGAAGGTCGCGTGTGGGTTTGCCGCGGCGTGCAGCCTCGCAAGAAACAGGTTCT
>NW_902709.1:0-935 GCF_000209065.1 Trypanosoma cruzi | reverse complement strand
GCAGCACCCGTGTGGGCAAGAGCTCGCGAAATTCCTCCAAGCAGCGGATAATTCAGGGTTGTTTGGTGTCCAGTGTGTGAACACGCAAACAGATAGTGACAGAGAGCGTCTCTGACCCCCATCATTCATAATTGGAAACAAAAATTTAGACCACAACGTGTGATGCAGCAGCCGCTCGAAAACGATCAGCCGAGTGCAGCACCCGTGTGGGCAAGAGCTCGCGAAATTCCTCCAAGCAGCGGATAATTCAGGGTTGTTTGGTGTCCAGTGTGTGAACACGCAAACAGATATTGACAGAGAGTGCCTCTGACCCCCACCATTCATAATTGGAAACAAAAATTTAGACCACAACATGTGATGCAGCAGCCGCTCGAAAACGATCAGCCGAGTGCAGCACCCGTGTGGGCAAGAGCTCGCGAAATTCCTCCAAGCAGCGGATAATTCAGGGTTGTTTGGTGTCCAGTGTGTGAACACGCAAACAGATATTGACAGAGAGTGCCTCTGACCCCCATCATTCATAATTGGAAACAAAAATTTAGACCACAACATGTGATGCAGCAGCCGCTCGAAAACGATCAGCCGAGTGCAGCACCCGTGTGGGCAAGAGCTCGCGAAATTCCTCCAAGCAGCGGATAATTCAGGGTTGTTTGGTGTCCAGTGTGTGAACACGCAAACAGATATTGACAGAGAGTGCCTCTGACCCCCACCATTCATAATTGGAAACAAAAATTTAGACCACAACGTGTGATGCAGCAGCCGCTCGAAAACGATCAGCCGAGTGCAGCACCCGTGTGGGCAAGAGCTCGCGAAATTCCTCCAAGCAGCGGATAATTCAGGGTTGTTTGGTGTCCAGTGTGTGAACACGCAAACAGATATTGACAGAGAGTACCTCTGACCCCCATCATTCATAATGGAAACAAAAATTTAGACCACAA
>NW_902708.1:0-935 GCF_000209065.1 Trypanosoma cruzi | reverse complement strand
GACCACAACGTGTGATGCAGCGGCCGCTCGAAAACGATCAGCCGAGTGCAGCACCCGTGTGGGCAAGAGCTCGCGAAATTCCTCCAAGCAGCGGATAATTCAGGGTTGTTTGGTGTCCAGTGTGTGAACACGCAAACAGATAGTGACAGAGAGTGTCTCTGACTCCCACCATTCATAATTGGAAACAAAAATTTAGACCACAACGTGTGATGCAGCAGCCGCTCGAAAACGATCAGCCGAGTGCAGCACCCGTGTGGGCAAGAGCTCGCGAAATTCCTCCAAGCAGCGGATAGTTCAGGGTTGTTTGGTGTCCAGTGTGTGAACACGCAAACAGATAGTGACAGAGAGTGCCTCTGACTCCCACCATTCATAATCGGAAACAAAAATTTAGACCACAACGTGTGATGCAGCAGCCGCTCGAAAACGATCAGCCGAGTGCAGCACCCGTGTGGGCAAGAGCTCGCGAAATTCCTCCAAGCAGCGGATAATTCAGGGTTGTTTGGTGTCCAGTGTGTGAACACGCAAACAGATATTGACAGAGAGTGCCTCTGACTCCCATCATTCATAATCGGAAACAAAAATTTAGACCACAACGTGTGATGCAGCAGCCGCTCGAAAACGATCAGCCGAGTGCAGCACCCTTGTGGGCAAGAGCTCGCGAAATTCCTCCAAGCAGCGGATAGTTCAGGGTTGTTTGGTGTCCAGTGTGTGAACACGCAAACAGATAGTGACAGAGAGTGCCTCTGACTCCCATCATTCATAATCGGAAACAAAAATTTAGACCACAACGTGTGATGCAGCAGCCGCTCGAAAACGATCAGCCGAGTGCAGCACCCTTGTGGGCAAGAGCTCGCGAAATTCCTCCAAGCAGCGGATAATTCAAGGTTGTTTGGTGTCCCAGTGTGTGAACACGCAAACAGATAGTGACAGAGACT
>NW_902707.1:0-935 GCF_000209065.1 Trypanosoma cruzi | reverse complement strand
ACCAACCTGGAACAGACAAAAAAAAAGAGACAATCATAGAAAACAAAGATCCCCGCCCCCAAACAGGAAAAACATTAAAGAAAACGCGATTCTTTTTTTTGTCCTTACTGCCGGGGTTGGCCGCTGCAAGAAATAAAAAATGGTAGGGCGGTGGCCCCGGACGTTGGATACAACACGACGTGTCGAATTATCCAAGTTTGCAGCGGCTGCCCCGGACGTTAGATACAGGACGACGTGTCGAATTATCCAAGTTGCAGCGGCTGCCCCGGACGTTGGATACAACACGACGAATCGTAGTAACCACGCTGCGGCTGCGGCCCCGTACGAGAGATATATGACGACTTATCGTAGTAACCACGCTGCGGCTGCGGCCCCGTACGAGAGATATATGACGAACTTATCGTAGTAACCACGCTGCGGCGGCGCACCCTAAACATGTCGTTTTCGTTTTCCAGGGGACAACGCAAATGTGCTCGATTGTTCGAAGATCGAAATTAATACTTTACGTGAAAAGGGGTCGCGCGACCGCATTTTTATAGCTCAGTGGCAAACACGCTCACAATGTCATCCGGGGACGCGGGTTCGATTCCCGCAGAAGCCTAAGTTTTTTCCATTTTTTTTTTGAATTCTTGTTTCATATTGCTCTTTAAACTTCTGGTTTGCAGGACGGTGTGCGAGTTCTGCAATCGCACTGATTCCATCTGTTTCGTGGTTTGTGCGGCTGCGGCTGCGGTGGTGGCCGCGTGAGAGTGAGTGTGAGAGAGCCATGCACCGCCCGCACACACACTCTTCCTTCTCTCTGTGTGTGTGTGTGTCCCCTTGCATGGACTCTCGCCCTCACCTCACCCCACGAAGCACACACAATAATGTGCCCATTGTATATATGCATGCACACCCATGCAGGCCCGTTGGTGCTCTCTTTTGCACGACACGCA
>NW_902706.1:0-935 GCF_000209065.1 Trypanosoma cruzi | reverse complement strand
GCTCTCTTTTGCACGACACGCACCGCTGCCGTCCTGCCTGGCTGCATGGGCGGAGCACCGTAACTGTTTCTGTTTTGTTTTCATTGCATTGAGTGGGCGACCTCTCTCTCTCTCCCTCTGTGTGTGTGTTTTGCTTTACGGGAGTAATGAGAGTGTGTGTGCGCTGGTCGTCCCACGCTTCGGCTTTTTGTTTTGTTTTCCTTTTTGATTTTGTGGTTGAGTGCACCCATTCCGCGGCTGCGTGTGTGTGTGTGTGGTGATATGAGTAATTTGCGTGTGTGCTATCTGCCTCTCTCTGCCGTTGCTTTCTTCAGACTCTCTTGTGGCGCACAGCTGCTCCGCAAGTATAGGCGCTGCCAAACACACAAGCACATGCACACACACATGCCGTGTTTAAAACGCTGAGAATGCACGCACGCACAGGATTGTGGCTGCGGAGGCCCTCGCGAGGGGGGAAAAAGCCTGCATTTTGTTTTTTTTTGACATGTTGCTCGGTGTGTGCTGACGCGTGACGAATAACAACACGCCCCAATAAGCAGAAAAGAAGTAAGACAAAATGGCGCTGAGCGGCACACCGGTAAGCCAAAAATACGCAATCACCAATAAAAAAGCCGGCGATCACCCAGCAGGCACATCAAGCCTCCTAACAGCCAACCTGGAACAGACAAAAAAAAAGAGACAATCATAGAAAACAAAGATCCCCGCCCCCAAACAGGAAAAACATTAAAGAAAACGCGATTCTTTTTTTTGTCCTTACTGCCGGGGTTGGCCGCTGCAAGAAATAAAAAATGGTAGGGCGGTGGCCCCGGACGTTGGATACAGGACGACGTGTCGAATTATCCAAGTTTGCAGCGGCTGCCCCGGACGTTAGATACAGGACGACGTGTCGAATTATCCAAGTTGCAGCGGCTGCCCCGGACGTTGGATACAACACG
>NW_902705.1:0-935 GCF_000209065.1 Trypanosoma cruzi | reverse complement strand
GTGACGCTGCGCCACGTTGTGCTGGACGGCGTGAGTCCTGTGCTCTACGTGCCGTGGATGGCGCGGGACGGCGTGCGGATCGTTGTGCAGAACGTGTCGCTGCTGAACGGCGCCGTGCTGTACGTGATGGGCGGTGGATTGTTGCGCGGTGCGGGTGCGGCGGGGAGCGACGAGAGCGGGCCGGTGGAGCTGTCCGTGTGCGATGTGGAGGCGCTGAACGGTGCGCTTGTGCTGACCGGCACGTTTCCCGCGGGGTCCGTGCTGACGGTGACGGACTCCCTGCTGGTGGCCGCGAGGTCGACGCCGCTTGTGTATCTTCCCGGCTCGCAGTCCTCGCCGTACGCACCGGTGCTGGTGCTGTCGGGCCTGCGGCTCGTGCGGTCCGTGATGGTTGTGTCTGGCGTTGCCCTCGTGACCGTGATGACTGGTGGGTGGACGGTGGTGGTGGGCGGCGCGGAGCTGGAGCTTGTCGGTGGCGGTGTCGCGGTGGATGCGGCTGTGCTCGGTGGCGACTATGCGTTGTACGCAATTGCGCGCGTGGTTGCGTCGGGGGGCGCTGTGCTGCGCGTGTCGGGGAGCCAGGTGTACGCCGCGCATGGGCTGGTGTTTGACAGCGGAGTGGAGGCCAACGCGTCCGCCGTCGTAGTGAACGACAACGCCGGTGCGCTGACCGATGGCGCGCTGCTGGAGCTGCGGGGGCCGGCGTCGTTTGCGTCCGGGTCGTGGCTGTCGGTGCGCGGCAACAGCGTCAGTGGCAGGCTCCTTTCGCTGCCGTCGTACCCGCGCAGTGCGGAACTTGTGCGGAGCACGCTGACGCTCTATGGGAACGCCGGCAGTGGGCCCGTCGTGATGGACGGCACCGTTGCGCTCGGGGGTGCCGGCCAGAAGTTCGTTGTGGGGTGCCTGACGCTCAACGGGCAGGCGCTGCGTCCGAT
>NW_902704.1:0-935 GCF_000209065.1 Trypanosoma cruzi | reverse complement strand
TGCAGCGGCAGCCTTTCCCTGGCCCTGGTTTGGCCATCCGCGTCCTATGCAGCAACGGCACCCCGCACAAAGACGAATTTTATCAGTCAACAAATGAAATTGTGAAGGCACTCTGCAGGGGAGACACAAGTATTGAACTGGCAAGGCCACTTGGCGAGGCTCTGAGTGATCTTCAACCGGCTTCTTGCGTTCTGCCAGTGCGCACTGTTGGTGTGCAGGGTGATGGCAGAACGTACGCCTATGCTGTGGCTATTTCTACCGGTCGATTTCCGGTGGAAGCAGAGTGGAAGGCACTCAGTCGTTTGGCACTTGCTATCCCAAAGGTTGCGCAGCGTGTGAACCGCGTGGTGTTTATGTTTGGACTGAAAAGGGAGGATTCTCCGCATAGTGTCACGAAGACGACACTGAATCCCACTACTCTCGACAGATTACGTATTGCAGACGACATTGTGAACTCCACGTTACTCAAACACGACCTTGTGCGTCGGCTGAGCCAAGTCCCTGTGGTTCTCATACCTCTTGGGTTTGAGGAAAAAGGTCAGTACAGCGTTCTGGTACGCACGTTTGTTACAAACGACTTCATGACGGGCGTTCCGGCGCTTCCCGGGACACCACTGATGCCACTGGCCGCCTTGGAGGAAATGGTGAATTCTTTGCAGCAGCTGGATTTTTTATCCCGTGTCATGTATGATCTTACAGCGAAACTACCTGGAACGACAGAATGGGAATAATAGCGGTGCTCTTCTCCCCACCCCCCCGTGTGTCTCTATTTATTATGGAGTATGTGTGAAGGCAAAAATGGGTATATGTTTAGTGACATATTGACTTTGATGACAATTTTCTGTGTTAGAAAGAAGCGTACGGGAAAGAGGAAGAAAAGACGCCAATAGGAACGGAGTAAATGGAGTAAAGGAATAATTTTCCCCGTAAAATAA
>NW_902703.1:0-935 GCF_000209065.1 Trypanosoma cruzi | reverse complement strand
AGCACGCTGCCGTCCAGCGCACGCTGCAGGCTGTCCGCGACCCGCGTCAGCTCGCTCAGCTTCGACTCCAGCGTCCGTCCGCGCGCTGCGCTCTCGTCCAGTCTGTCGTGCAGTTCCTCTTCACGTGCTCTCGCCTCCTCGGCCGCTCTCATGATGGCCGCTGCCGCTGGCTCCTCACTCTCCTCCACGCCAAGGGCGGCCAGCGCAGACTCGATACCGTGCAGGCACTGCGCGCGCGTCGAAGGGTCCTCGCGGTCCGCACAGCGGTCACCCGCATCGTCGTCGCCCACAAGCGCGCGGTAGCGCTGCTCGCTCCTGCGCAGCGCCTCCATGTCGCTCGCCATCTTCCGGCACTGCTGCAGCAGAGGCTCGGCCTCGGCGTCTTCCAGTTTCCGCTGCATCGCGCCGCCCATTACCGCCGAGACGGTGACCGAGTCCTCGCACAGGCGTTTCAGCGCCTCCACCGCGCGGTCCCCAGCGGCGCTCGCGTCCTCCTCGTCCTCAACGGCAAGCACGCTGCCGTCCAGCGCACGCTGCAGGCTGTCCGCGACCCGCGTCAGCTCGCTCAGCTTCGACTCCAGCGCCCGTCCGCGCGCTGCGCTCTCGTCCAGTCTGTCGTGCAGTTCCTCTTCACGTGCTCTCGCCTCCTCGGCCGCTCTCATGATGGCCGCTGCCGCTGGCTCCTCACTCTCCTCCACGCCAAGGGCGGCCAGCGCAGACTCGATACCGTGCAGGCACTGCGCGCGCGTCGAAGGGTCCTCGCGGTCCGCACAGCGGTCACCCGCATCGTCGTCGCCCACAAGCGCGCGGTAGCGCTGCTCGCTCCTGCGCAGCGCCTCCATGTCGCCCGCCATCTTCCGGCACTGCAGCAGCAGAGGCTCGGCCTCGGCGTCTTCCAGTTTCCACTGCATCGCGCCGCCCATTACCGCCGAGAC
>NW_902702.1:0-935 GCF_000209065.1 Trypanosoma cruzi | reverse complement strand
TTGGAGGAATTTCGCGAGCTCTTCGCCCACAAGGGTGCTGCACTCGGCTGATCGTTTTCGAGCGTCCGCTGCATCACACGTTGTGGTCCAAATTTTTGTTTCCGATTGTGAATGCTGGGAGTCAGAGGCACTCTCTGTCAATACCTGTTTGCGTGTTCACACACTGGACACCAAACAACCCTGAATTATCCGCTGCTTGGAGGAATTTCGCGAGCTCTTGCCCACACGGGTGCTGCACTCGGCTGATCGTTTTCGAGCGGCCGCTGCATCACACGTTGTGGTCCAAATTTTTGTTTCCAATTATGAATGGTGGGAGTCAGAGACACTCTCTGTCAATATCTGTTTGCGTGTTCACACACTGGACACCAAACAACCCTGAATTATCCGCTGCTTGGAGGATTTCGCGAGCTCTTGCCCACAAGGTGCTGCACTCGGTGATCGTTTTCGAGCGGCTGCTGCATTCACACGTTGTGGTCCAAATTTTGGTTTCCGATTATGAATGGTGGGAGTCAGAGACACACTCTGTCAATATCTGTTTGCGTGTTCACACACTGGACACCAAACACCCTGAATTATCCGCTGCTTGGAGGAATTTCGCGAGCTCTTGCCCACACGGGTGCTGCACTCGGCTGATCGTTTTCGAGCGGCTGCTGCATCACACGTTGTGGTCCAAATTTTTGTTTCCAATTATGAATGGTGGGAGTCAGAGACACACTCTGTCAATATCTGTTTGCGTGTTCACACACTGGACACCAAACAACCCTGAATTATCCGCTGCTTGGAGGAATTTCGCGAGCTCTTGCCCACAAGGGTGCTGCACTCGGCTGATCGTTTTCGAGTGGCTGCTGCATCACACGTTGTGGTCCAAATTTTTGTTTCCAATTATGAATGGTGGGAGTCAGAGACACACTCTGTCAATATCTGTTGCGTGTTCA
>NW_902701.1:0-935 GCF_000209065.1 Trypanosoma cruzi | reverse complement strand
CGCTGCTTGGAGGAATTTCGCGAGCTCTTGCCCACAAAGGGTGCTGCAGTCGGCGGATCGTTTTCGAGCGGCTGCTGCACCACACGTTGTGGTCTATATTTTTGTTTCGAATTATGAATGGCGGGAGTCAGAGGCACTCTCTTTCAATGTATGTTTGCGTGTTCACACACTGGACACCAAACAACCCTGAATTATCCGCTGCTTGGAGGAATTTCGCGAGATCTTGCCCACAAGGGTGCTGCAGTCGGCGGATCGTTTTCGAGCGGCTGCTGCACCACACGTTGTGGTCTATGTTTTTGTTTCGAATTATGAATGGCGGGAGTCAGAGGCACTCTCTTTCAATGTATGTTTGCGTGTTCACACACTGGACACCAAACAACCCGGAATTATCCGCTGCTTGGAGGAATTTCGCGAGCTCCTGCCCACAATGCTGCTGCAGTCGGCGGATCGTTTTCGAGCGGCTGCTGCACCACACGTTGTGGTCTAAATTTTTGTTTCGAATTATGAATGGCGGGAGTCAGAGACACTCTCTTTCAATGTATGTTTGCGTGTGCACACACTGGACACCAAACAACCCTGAATTATCCGCTTCTTGGAGGAATTTCGCGAGCTCCTGCCCACAATGGTGCTGCAGTCGGCGGATCGTTTTCGAGTGGCTGCTGCACCACACGTTGTGGTCTAAATTTTTGTTTCGAATTATGAATGGCGGGAGTCAGAGGCACTCTCTTTCAATGTATGTTTGCGTGTTCACACACTGGACACCAAACAACCCTGAACTATCCGCTGCTTGGAGGAATTTCGCGAGCTCTTGCCCACAATGGTGCTGCAGTCGGCGGATCGTTTTCGAGCGGCTGCTGCACCACACGTTGTGGTCTAAATTTTTGTTTCGAATTATGAATGGCGGGAGTCAGAGGCACTCTCTTTCAATGTATGTT
>NW_902700.1:0-935 GCF_000209065.1 Trypanosoma cruzi | reverse complement strand
GACCACAGCGTGTGGTGCAGCAGCCACTCGAAAACGATCCGCCGAGTGCAGCACCCTTGGTGGGCAAGATCTCGCGAAATTCCTCCAAGCAGCGGATAGTTCAGGGTTGTTTGGCGTCCAGTGTGTGAACACACAAACAGACATTGAAAGAGAGTGTCTCTGACCACCACCATTCATAATTCGAAACAAAAATTTAGACCACAGCGTGTGGTGCAGCAGCCACTCGAAAACGATCCGCCGAGTGCAGCACCCTTGTGGGCAAGGATCTCGCGAAATTCCTCCAAGCAGCGGATAGTTCAGGGTTGTTTGGCGTCCAGTGTGTGAACACGCAAACAGACGTTGAAAGAGAGTGTCTCTGACCACCACCATTCATAATTCGAAACAAAAATTTAGACCACAGCGTGTGGTGCAGCAGGCGCTCGAAAACGATCCGCCGACTGCAGCACCCCTGTGGGCAAGATCCCGCGAAATTCCTCCAAGCAGCGGATAGTTCAGGGTTGTTTGGCGTCCAGTGTGTGAACACGCAAACAGACATTGAAAGAGAGTGTCTCTGACCACCACCATTCATAATTCGAAACAAAAATTTAGACCACAGCGTGTGGTGCAGCAGCCACTCGAAAACGATCCGCCGACTGCAGCACCCCTGTGGGCAAGGTCTCGCGAAATACCTCCAAGCAGCGGATAGTTCAGGGTTGTTTGGTGTCCAGTGTGTGAACACGCAAACAGACATTGAAAGAGAGTGTCTCTGACCACCACCATTCATAATTCGAAACAAAAATTTAGACCACAGCGTGTGGTGCAGCAGCCGCTCGAAAACGATCCGCCGACTGCAGCACCCTTGTGGGCAAGATCTCGCGAAATTCCTCCAAGCAGCGGATAGTTCAGGGTTGTTTGGCGTCCAGTGTGTGAACACGCAAACAGATAGTGACAGAGAG
>NW_902699.1:0-935 GCF_000209065.1 Trypanosoma cruzi | reverse complement strand
CAGAGAAAAAGAAATGCGAGAGGAAAGGGAGAAGGATATACAAAGAGAAAGAACAAAAACGCGGAGTGTGTGGCGCACAGTTGCGGCGGCAGCAGCAGTGGTGAGAGGGAACCCCCTTTCTGCCCTCCACCAGGCATCCACCCTGTTCCCTTCTTTTTATTCCCTTACCGAACCAAATAATAATAATAATAATAATAATAATAATAATAATAATAATAATAATAATAATAATAATAATAGTGTGGGTGGAAAAGAACTTCCTGTTAGGAAAGCCCAGTGCATCACAGAATAGGAGAAAGCAGGGCACAAAAGAAAAAGAAAAAGAAAGAAGGAAGGAAGGTCCACGGCAAATGCAGCACCTCTAGTCAACCTGCTCCATGCTCGATGTGCCAGCAACGGGCTCAGCGGGAACGGCGGCAGCGGGCTCCGCTTCCTCATTGCCGTTGTCTTCGTCGTCCAGCGAGAGGCCAAGCTTGATCATGCGGTGGATGCGTTCGGCGTACGACGTGGGATCGTCCAGCGTGAAACCAGACGTCAGCAGCGCGGTGTCAAAGAGCAGGTACACAAGGTCCTTCACGGCCTTGTCGTTCTCGTCCGCCTCCACGCGGCGTTTGAGCTCCTTCACAATGGGGTGAGCCGGGTTGATCTCCATCGTCTTCTTGGACATCATGTACGCAGACATGCTCGAGTCGCGCAGCGCCTGGTTGCGCATGATCTGCTCCATGTGTGCGCTCCACCCGAACTCCGACGTCACAAGGATGCACGGCGACGTCGCCAGGCGCTCCGACACCACCACCTTCTCCACCTTGTCGCCAAGCACATCCTTCATCGCCTTGCAGAGACGCTCGTACGCCGTCTTCTCCTCCTCCCGCTGCTTCTTCTCTTCCTCCGTCTCCTCAAAGTGCACGCCCTCCTTCGTCAGGCACGCGAACTTC
>NW_902697.1:0-935 GCF_000209065.1 Trypanosoma cruzi | reverse complement strand
CAGGCTGGCCGAGCAAACTTCCCCGCACGCGTCACACCGAACCAGTCCTTGCGAGATGAGCGCTTCATTGGTGATGTCCATCCGTTCCTGCTTACGGTGGACCGCATGGATATGCGATCGTAGGTGTTCCCCACGACGCAGTCCCGAGAAACTGTGGTGGCACCCACCTGCCAGACACCACACGGGATCCAGCAACGCTGGTGTCTTGTCGTGTGAAAATGGGTGTCCACCGTCTTCCTGACCTGTAGTGTGTCTCGGTGTTGCTGATTCCCCCTCGTCGCCTCCCACACCTTCCTCCTCCATCTCCACTTCTTCCTGGGGCAGAGATGATTGTTGGTGTGGTGGCGTCTCGTTCTTATTATTGAGGGGTGTCGCTTGAGGTTGTGTCCGCCTCATTGTGATTTCTTCTTCCTCCTCATCTAGGAAGTGGCCTTGTGGTGCCTGCTGGTTTGGTTGGGACGATGTTGTGGGAACTGACGGTTGTAAGAGTCCCTCCTCGTCCTCTTCGCAGACAATCCCCCCGTCTTTGTTGCCTTCTCCCTCGGATTCCTCCTCCTGTTCCTCCCCCCGCCTGCCTCGCTTTCGTGGGGCGATAGGCGGTAGGAAGGGATCCTGTGTGATCGTCTGGGTGGAAGGTGACGACGAGGCTGGCGGACTGGAATGAGTGGCACTGCCTGGCGGTTGCCCATATCCATTCTTACCAAACCCGTCCACCATACTGGAGTCGTCTGGGGCCTCTTCCCATTTTTGTGATTGGGGGAGGCGTGAGCCCTTGGGCGCAGAGGCTAGCGTGCGGCCGTCCTGCTCCCTGTGACGCGCGTGCGATTCTTGCTCATCGTCCTCCTCATCTTCTTCCGGTCCCATCTCCGGCATGAGGCGCCGGTAGAGGCAGAGGATTACCTTGTGGGTGTTGATGGGCTTCCGCTGCACCCTTT
>NW_902696.1:0-935 GCF_000209065.1 Trypanosoma cruzi | reverse complement strand
TTCTTGCGATGGACAAGGTCTCTATTTTACACGCATTTCCAAGTGAGTCGACGTTTTTGGCGGATGTCCCTTCTTCCATTCTACGCCGACCCGTAGAGCGGGCTCGCCGGCATGGCTCGAGGGAGATCGGTTCTCATGACACCCATGAGGCGTTCATGCGTGCACTTTCCGGATCGATCCACGCATCCCAGTCCTGTATTCAAGGTGGTGGCGATGAGAAGGTGTTGAGTGTTATGCGTGTAGTTTCTATCAATGGTTCAGTCGATTTTCACGAAAGATTTCTTGCAGAATGCGAATCGTACTGTCGCCTGTGCTCTCGTCTGCAGCACGCTGTGGATTGGCTTCTTTTGAGGAAGTCGCGTTGTAAAGATAGCGGTATCCCCACTGGAACGGCTTCCCACGCATCGGATGTGGACTCTCTCTCTCATGTAGTTTACCCACTGGAGCCCACGGCGTTCCTGGCAGCTGCCTTTGCTTTGCCATCTTTGGCCTCCATATCATCATCGTTGCCAGGTGACGAAGAGCTCCTGGCCGCAACTGCTGCAGACGGAAAACGGGGTGGTTCACCCTCTTTGCAATCGTCACGAACTGTGCCATATTGTTTTTTCCACTGGTGCCCGATGCAACGTCTCTTGCGTATTGGTGGTGATAGTGGTGGTAATAATCGCCTTGGTAGTCATGGTAGTAGTACTAGTAGCAGTGGCGGAACCGTTTTTCCGGGGGCACTTCGAAGGACTTTGATGGAACGCGTCACTGCCATTGCCAACATAGCTGGTGTCTGTGGGTGTGTCTCGCCCGTCCACAACGCACTAAGTGTGCACAACCGCTGCAAAATTGGGCTCACGCTTTCGGCGTACATGGATGATAATTTACCCCGTTCAGTAACCACCGATGGTGGAGGCGCTTCTACAAAAATGACTGCATATGAAGCGGAC
>NW_902695.1:0-935 GCF_000209065.1 Trypanosoma cruzi | reverse complement strand
CGACGAGCTCAGCAAATACTTCCGCGAGGCGTTCCTTCTTGCGTCTGACCGCCCCGCCAGTTCACACTCCGCGCCGCGGTGTTACCCGTCTCGTAGCCGACGACCTCAAAAGACACAATTCCTGTTCCGCCGTCGACCGTCGGGCGGCCAGAGGGACGCTGGGGCGGTCGCGGCCGCAGGCATGCCGGCAGTGACGGCACCAAAGCCCGCTGCCACACCGACCAACGACCCGCTGCCGCCACAACTGCAGGTCAGCAGCCCGCTGGTCGTGCGCCCCACGCTGCTGGCATCCTTACTGCTTCGGTGGCCTTGTTCTACGGACAGTTACGTGCTGGGGGAAAGTGGAGAGGTGTGTGCGGGCAGCAGTCGCCACTGGCAGCAGAGCTCAGCAGCACAGAGAAAAAGAAGCACCAACGCAACCAGCAAACAAAATCCGTCGACGGGTGTGGGTGTCAAAACAATCAAACAAATTCGTAAGAAGTAACATTTTTATTTGCCCACCACCGTCGCAGTGCCATGCGCAGAGTGTGTGCAGGCTGGACAGTGGCCAATTAATAAATTGCTGTACAACAAGAATGGGGCAACAGGGCACTGCCCCACAGAGAGCGAAAGGATTATATACCCAAATAAAAAAACAAAAACAAAAACAAAACAACAGCAGAAAATGTGTCTGGATAAGGACTTCTCTTCCATTCCTACGGAGTAAAAGTACAACAATGGAAGATCACAGCTTCTTTCAGCGTTTCAGAATTCTAATTCAGAGGAGGTCCGCTCAGCACCCACGAACAAAGAGGGATTCAAAAGATATGTGGCCATGCTCAATGGGCTCTCGCTGTGAACCCATGAATTGACGAGTCCTCAGGGTCCCGCAACAACCGGATTCCTCCCGCGTAAAGGGCAGTGGCGGATGGGTCGGTTGCGAGGGAAAAAAGGAC
>NW_902694.1:0-935 GCF_000209065.1 Trypanosoma cruzi | reverse complement strand
GGGAATTTCGAACGGATTGACGTGCTTCACCAACTGCGAGATCACGTGTGGGTCAAAATTGTACGTCTCCACGATTTCAGCAGCGCACCGCAGCGCACCGCGTTTTATGGAATGCGCCGTGGCACCCCAAGGAACCAGAGCTCGCCCCACGTGGGCAGTCGTAATATTCGTGAGCTTTTCGTTCTCTTGAAGTGTTCTGCATAGCTTTATAGTGTCGAACGCGTCCTGCCCTCGTATCTTCACGAACCGCGAGGCGCGGTGGGGATCCGCCCTCGCCGTCTTCGGCGCCACGGACCAATCCAAAATTATGCTCCTGTCCGGTTCCATCGTAAAGTTGTTGGGTGTCAAGGATGCAATCTCAAACAAACGACTCGCCGTTATCCACGCAAGCCGAAAAACAACACGTCCCCCCCAATCGGTTCGGCTGCGGATAACCTGATTCATCTCTTCCTTCGTTAAGGGGCGCGCCTGCTACGTCTCCCATCGCGCCGCAATTTTTGTAACCCCGAAAACATCATGTCCAACGGGGTTCGATCCATTTGCAACATGGACCGCAGCATCCTGGCGTACTGTAGTCGAGTCGACGGCGCCACATCTCATATCGCCAGAAAAAAGGCCGCGCAGCTCTCCTCGTTCATCGGCAGTTCGTGCGTGCAGCAAAAGGCTGTAAATTGCCCCGCTAGGGACATTCTCTGCTCCCACTTTGACGGCACACACATTTATCGAGCCACCTCGTTCGCGCTCCTCATATTGGCCCAAAGCGGGGATGTCGGTGTTTCGTCGTACCACAATCGAGCGTCGTTTACGGATAAGCTCCTTTGCCCTTCCCGACGATTGCATCGGGCAATTTGAAAGATCGGGTGGAGCGTCGGCGGTGCGGTGCGCTGCCTGTGCGTAATGGTGGGAGGTGGCGGATTGGATGGGGCTGCCGTCGC
>NW_902693.1:0-935 GCF_000209065.1 Trypanosoma cruzi | reverse complement strand
ACAAGGGGGCAAACAGTGGCCAGCCACAGCCCGGGGAAGCACACTCCGGCACGACAGAGGAGGCGAGGTGGTGCACCGTGGCACAGAAAGACAGAGAGGGAGAAGGCGGCGGAGAGGGCTGTGGAGGGAAGGAGCGAGCCAGTCCCGTGCCTGTTGTGGGTAGCTGGGTGCACGGAGATGTAATTCATCGTCACGGTCATACAAATGCCTCGATTGATCGCATCATGAAGTTGTCAGCCGCCCTGTGCGTTTCACGCCGTCGGTGCTGCTCTTGCGGGCCCGATTGAGACAGTCACGGCACAGAAATGATGATATGCGGCCGCCGCCTCACCCACGGAGCACGCTCCACTCACGCACTCTCAGCACTCCTTCCCCTCTGCGCAATGGCCGTGGGATCTGGGGCAGCACAGGTGCAGGCGAGGTGTTCGTTGCAAGCACGGCGCCTGTGTTTTCGCTGGCCGTCAGCATCGGAGGCGGCACTCACACCGCAGAGGTGGTGGTGGCAGTGGGGCAAGAAAAAACGAACGGCCGGTCCATCCCGCGAGAGGGCAGCCGAGTAAAACATCCTAAGCAACAAGAGAGGCAACAAAAAGAAGAAACAGGCAATCGGGCAAGACCCGCCTCCACTCCAAAAACACAACACAGCTACCGCCCCAGAGCGCTGACACATCCCCAGTGAGCCCAACAAGAAGGAAGTAAAACACCCGCACATTCATTCGGTGCCCGTCCACAAAAGAGAAAAAAAGAAAAACCTATTATCAGGTGCCTCCGCCATCACCGAAAAAAAAAAACTTCTTTCAAAACCCTCGGCGCGTTTTCACGGGATGTCGCAGTGCAAAAATAATAATAATAATAATAATAATAATAATAATAATAATAATAATAATAATAATAATAATAGTAATAATAATAATAATAATAATAAAAGAAAAATA
>NW_902692.1:0-935 GCF_000209065.1 Trypanosoma cruzi | reverse complement strand
AAAAATTTAGACCACAACGTGCGGTGCAGCAGCCACTCGAAAACGATCCGCCGAGTGCAGCACCCTTGTGGGCAAGATCTCGCGAAACTCCTCCAAGCAGCGGATAGTTCAGGGTTGTTTGGCGTCCAGTGTGTGAACACGCAAACAGACATTGAAAGAGAGTGTCTCTGACCACCACCATTCATAATTCGAAACAAAAATTTAGACCACAACGTGCGGTGCAGCGGCCGCTCGAAAACGATTATCCGAGTGCAGCACCCTTGTGGGCAAGATCTCGCGACATTCCTCCAAGCAGCGGATAGTTCCGGGTTGTTTGGCGTCCAGTGTGTGAACACGCAAACAGACATTGAAAGAGAGTGTCTCTGACCACCACCATTCATAATTCGAAACAAAAATTTAGACCACAGCGTGTGGTGCAGCAGCCACTCGAAAACGATCCGCCGACTGCAGCACCCATGTGGGCAAGATCTCGCGAAACTCCTCCAAGCAGCGGATAGTTCAGGGTTGTTTGGCGTCCAGTGTGTGAACACGCAAACAGACATTGAAAGAGAGTGCCTCTGACCACCACCATTCATAATTCGAAAAAAAAATTTAGACCACAACGTGCGGTGCAGCAGCCGCTCGAAAACGATCCGCCGAGTGCAGCACCCATGTGGGCAAGATCTCGCGAAATTCCTCCAAGCAGCGGATGGTTCAGGGTTGTTTGGCGTCCAGTGTGTGAACACGCAAACAGACATTGAAAGAGAGTGTCTCTGACCACCACCATTCATAATTCGAAACAAAAATTTAGACCACAACGTGCGGTGCAGCAGCCGCTCGAAAACGATCCGCCGAGTGCAGCACCCATGTGGGCAAGATCTCGCGAAACTCCTCCAAGCAGCGGATAGTTCCGGGTTGTTTGGCGTTCAGTTGTGTGAACACGCAAAAACCAGACA
>NW_902691.1:0-935 GCF_000209065.1 Trypanosoma cruzi | reverse complement strand
TTTTGTGTGTTTTCTGTTTGCTTGCTGCGGGGCGTTGTGTGTTTTTGCCCTTTCACTGATTTCAACTGCCTCATGGTGTGTGTGCGCTGCCGCTGCTGGGCTGCTGCCATTTGTGACTGTGCGGTGGCTGTGCGTGGTGTAGCGGCCGTGTCTCTCATTTTGCTTCCGCTCTGCGTTGACGGGGAGTTATTTTGTGCTGAAGGCTGCAGGCAAGTGACAGGAGTGATGGCGATGATGATGACTGGCCGTGTGCTGCTGGTGTGTGCCCTCTGCGTGCTGTGGTGCGGTGCCGGCGGGGTTGATGCGAGTGATCTCGAGAACAACGCAGTTGGTGGCTGCATGGCGTCGGGAGTGTTGGATGCTAATAAATCGTATACGCCGAGCGGATGTGACAAAACTGCGCTGACGCTGCCTTTACGATCTGTCTTGTCCATCACTGCCGTTGAAGCTTCGACTGACCCATTGGTGAGTGGTACAGCAGAAAATAAATCGGATTTAGCTCCAACTTCAGGTGCTGATTTCGGTGGTGCCGGTTCTCCTCCTGGTCGCGGAGGTGAGGGTGGAGGCGGTAGAAACGACGATGCTGGCGGTCCTGGTGGCGTTGGGGGTGCCAGTGGCAGTCAGGCTCGTGGCAGGAAAGCTTCTGGTGGCGGTGGTGGTGGTGGCTCAAATGGAGGTTCTAAAGCACGTTTTGGTGGCTCTTTGAAGTCCCCTGCTTCGGATGTCAAGTCCCCATCTCCTGTTCTCGGTGATGGTGGCAGTTCTCCTGGGGCTCCTACAGGAAGTGTAGGTTCTGACGGAAGCAAAGGTTTCATTTTGGGCTCCTTTTCTTCTGGTGGTCGCAGTCAACCTGATGTTGGCAGTCCAGGTGGTGATGCATCTTTGAGCGCTCCTGTTGCTGGTGGTAATTCCCCACCCTCCATCACCGACGAGAG
>NW_902690.1:0-935 GCF_000209065.1 Trypanosoma cruzi | reverse complement strand
CGTAAGCGTCGTCTCTGTTCTTGTCGCGTGGCCACGCGATCCATCGTCGTCGCAAACCGGTGGTTTCCCCTCTACAACCAAAAGGGTATTATCTATCCGCCTGTTCTTGCAGAAAAAGCGTCCTCGATTATTCCCGCTTCCTTCAGCAATCGCGCGTCGGCGACTGGAATCCTCCGTGAGCTTTCGCGCGCCTGCCGGAGGAGGGCAGAGGGAAAGGAGACCGCCCGACGTGCCCATACTTGCATGAGTCTCTCCAGGGTGGCCGGGTGCAACCGGCTCTGGATCCACTCCAGATTCAACACGGGCACGTTGACTTGTTGCTGCGGCGGGATGGTTCGTGCATCTTGTGGAGTGGCCGGACGCGTCCTTGGCTTGCGTCGCGTTATTGTAGCAGCGCAATGACAAAAAGCATGAAAAACGCCTCTCCCCTTTCAACCAGAGTTCATGCCCCTCGCAGTTTTCCCTTCACATCAATGCGAGCAGCGACGACACCTGGGTCGGCACAGTGGTGTACCTCCCCAAATATCAAACAGTATTCTGGGGAAGGTCGAACGGGTCAGCGTGCATCGCCAACTGCAATATCACGTGTGGGTCCAAATTGCATGTCTCCACGATTTGAGCGGCGTGCCTCAACGCACCCTGTTTTGTGGAGTGCGCCGTGGCATTCCAAGAAACCAGAGATCGCTCCACGTGAGCAGTCGTAAGATTCGTAAGCTTTCGTTGCGTCGAAGTGTCCTGCATAACGTTATAGTGTCGAACGCGTCCTGCCCTCCTCGTATCCTGACGAACCGCAAAGCTCGGCGGGAGTCCGCCCTCGCCGTCCTTGACGCCACGGACCAATCCAAAATTATGCTCCAGCGTGAAATTGTTGGGGGTTAAGGCTGCAATCTCGGAACGACAACTCGCCGTTATCCACGCAGGTCGAAAAACAACAC
>NW_902689.1:0-935 GCF_000209065.1 Trypanosoma cruzi | reverse complement strand
GCGAGGCAGGCGGGGGAGGAACAGGAGGAGGAATCCGAGGGAGAAGGCAACAACGGCGGGGGGATTGTCTGCGAAGAGGACGAGGAGGGACTCTTACAACCGTCAGTTCCCACAACATCGTCCCAACCAAACCAGCAGGCACCACAAGGCCACTTCCTAGATGAGGAGGAAGAAGAAATCACAATGAGGCGGACACAACCTCAAGCGACACCCCACAATAATAAGGATGAGACGCCACCACACCAACAATCACCTCTGCCCCAGGAAGAAGTGGAGATGGAGGAGGAAGGCGTGGGAGGCGACGAGGGGGAATCAGAAACACCGAGACACACTACAGGTCAGGAAGACGGTGGACACCCATTTTCACACGACAAGACGCCAGCGTTGCTGGATCCCGTGTGGTGTCTGGCAGGTGGGTGCCACCACAGTTTCTCGGGACCGCGTCGTGGGGAACACCTACGATCGCATATCCATGCGGTCCACCGTAAGCAGGAACGGATGGACATCACCAATGAAGCGCTCATCTCGCAAGGACTGGTTCGGTGTGACGCGTGCGGGGAAGTTTGCTCGGCCAGCCTGCGAGCACGGGCAGCACATCGACCACGCTGTGGCCACTACACATGTCGGAAGGAAAACATTGCGACACAGCGGGAGGAGTACCGGGCGTCGGTTACCGGATCCCACTATACCAAGACGGCGGCGTGTCTGGAACGGACACCCCCCGTGGAATGGCCGACGACACCGGCCACCGACCCGCGGCAAGACCCGTGGCTGCAGGAAAGAGTGCCGACGAGACGTTACCTCCACAAGCGCGAGTGGCCCAACTGGCTGGATGTATGCCGCACAGTCATGCTGGGATACAACGCCTCGGCGCCGGATGAACGCAGCCGCAAACAGGTGGCCATTATGGACCTGGTGCGACACCACTTACGACT
>NW_902688.1:0-935 GCF_000209065.1 Trypanosoma cruzi | reverse complement strand
TCTCACACTCACTCTCACGCGGCCACCACCGCAGCCGCAGCCGCACAAACCACGAAACAGATGGAATCAGTGCGATTGCAGAACTCGCACACCGTCCTGCAAACCAGAAGTTTAAAAAGCAATATGAAACAAGAATTCAAAAAAAAAAAAAATGGAAAAAACTTAGGCTTCTGCGGGAATCGAACCCGCGTCCCCGGATGACATTGTGAGCGTGTTTGCCACTGAGCTAAAAAAATGCGGTCGCGCGACTCCTTTTCACGTAAAGTATTAATGTCGATCTTCGAACAATCGAGCACATTTGCGTTGTCCCCTGGAAAACGAAAAAGACGTGTTTAGGATGCGCAGCCGCAGCGTGGTTACTACTGTAAGTCGTCATATATCTAACGCCCGAGGCCACCGCTGCAGCTTGGATAATTCGACACGTCGTGCTGTATCTAACGTCCGGGGCAGCCGCTGCAACTTGGATAATTCGACACGTCGTGCTGTATCTAACGCCCGAGGCCACCGCTGCAGCTTGGATAATTCGACACGTCGTGCTGTATCTAACGTCCGGGGCAGCCGCTGCAACTTGGATAATTCGACACGTCGTCCCGTATCTAACGTCCGGGGCAGCCGCTGCAACTTGGATAATTCGACACGTCGTCCTGTATCTAGCGTCCGGGGCCACCGCCCTACCATTTTTTATTTCTTGCGGCGGCCAACCCCGGCAGTAAGGACAAAAAAAAGAATCGCGTTTTCTTTAATGTTTTTCCTGTTTGGGGGCGGGGATCTTTGTTTTCTATGATTGTCTCTTTTTTTTTGTCTGTTCCAGGTTGGTTTTGAGGACGCTTGATGTGCCTGCTGGGTGATCGCCGGCTTTTTTATTGGTGATTGCGTATTTTTGGCTTACCGGGTGTGCCGCTCAGCGCCATTTTGTTTTACTTCTTTTCTGCTTA
>NW_902687.1:0-935 GCF_000209065.1 Trypanosoma cruzi | reverse complement strand
AAAATGCGCTAGTTGCGTTTTCCGGGCGGGGAAATGACGTAGACTACCCGTGCAGCATTCTGGGACGCGTGGCTAACAATGACAAGGAGCTCGTAAATATTCTGCGCAATGGTTTCTTTCTTTTGACGTACCGCATGAATTTTAGCCCGCTTCCCCACTCTTCCGTGACCTCCGACAAGGGCTGGGGCTGCCTGGTGCGATCCTCACAGATGCTGCTCGCCCATGCGCTTTGGCGTTACTCGGCGAATGACTGCAGGCTTGACCACTTTTGTGACATGGACACAGAGGATAGCACCCCCTTCTCGCTCCATAAAATGGTGCGGGCGGTGATGAAAAAGGCCGACGTGTTCAGGCCAGAGTACTGGACACCGAGCCAGGGCTGTGAGGCGATCCGCTGCTGCGTGAACAACGCTGTAGATCGGAAGCTTATCCCTCCTATCCGCGTTGTGGTTTGCTCCCAAGGATGTCTCTTGGCAAGGGAGATTTGTTCCAACTTAGAATTTGGCACTGTGCTCATATTGGCTCCCATGCGTTGTGGTGCCTCACGGCGGATGACGCAGATGATGTTCTTTTCACTCGAACACCTCCTTCACTCTTCGGCATGCATTGGCGTGGTGGGCGGCGTGCCACAACGCAGTTATTACATTCTGGGAACTAGCGGCCAGAGGCTTTTGTACTTAGATCCCCATTGCATGACACAGGAGGCTTTAGTCTCGGGCCACGCAGAGAAGGCTGGTGTTGTGACTGTCACGGCGAGCCTTGTCAAAAGTGTACGGTGGGACTGCGTCGACACGTCTTGTTTTTTAGGATTCTTGGTGGACTCTTTTGCTGAGTGGTTGGAGTTACGAACGTGTCTCGAGGAGTTGCAGAGGCGTGGAATGGAGCAGTTGCTTTGCGTGGATGATGGCGATGCGGTAGGCCTTGTGACGAGGAGA
>NW_902686.1:0-935 GCF_000209065.1 Trypanosoma cruzi | reverse complement strand
TTTTCCGCCTGAATGTAATCGAAAACAAATCACATCGCAGTCTTCATCTTTGCGGCCTCTGCAAGCGCCTTCTCCATCGCCACATCGACGTCGGCAGCGGTAAGGCCTGACTGTGCGGCGTGCGGCTTACCGCCACCTTTCCCGATTGCTGCCTTTGCCCAATCGACAGCGCTTAGCTTCTTCGCCGTAAACGCCTTTGGAAGCGTCACCAGCGCGAGTGCCTTGTTCGCATCGGTGCCGAAGAGAAAAACACCAACGTCGCCCTGCACGGCGTTTGTAAATCCATCAGCGTATGCCTGCAGTGCCTCGCGTTCAGCACCAAAATCGCTGAGTCGCTTAACAAAAAAGGGGTTTTCCACCGCGTCATACGCCTCCGCCTCCGCTCGTCCTGCAACGGTGGCCTTCTCCCTCAGTTGCGCAGCCATCGCCTTCACATTGGCAATGGCAGCCCGGACGCTCCCGTCGATTTCCTCCCGCAGTGAATTTTTCACCGTGAGCGGGATGAGACTGTCACCGACCTTCTTGTTCAGGACCGAGAGGCTCTTAGCGGTTGAATCCGTCATACCACCGGCGACGATATCACGATATTCCTTCTCCAGCAGTTCCCCCCGTGCACGGGCCTCGCGTGCGGCGTCGCGTGTCGCCACAACAATCCGTCGAACCCCTTTCATAAGTGCTTCCTCTGAAAGGATAACCGCAACCTCTGCCTCTTTTATGTTCGACAAGTGGGTACCACCACAAAATTCCACAGCGTACGCACGCCACTCTGCACTCTCAGGCTTTGCAAGAAGGTCATCGACTGGGACGCCAACAGAAATGACACTGACGGGGTCTGGGTACTTCTCGCCGAACATCTGCCGCAGCCCCACAATATGTTTGGCTTTTTCAAGTTCCACCTCCTTGCGGTACACCACTAGCCCCTGTTGAATTTCTCA
>NW_902685.1:0-935 GCF_000209065.1 Trypanosoma cruzi | reverse complement strand
CTGAAGTACGTCCAGTGTGCCGATGACGTGGATCGACAAGAGGCTATGCGCGAGTGTGAAGTTGCCTACACATTGCAAGGACACCCAAATGTAATTCGGTTGGTAGACATGTTTATGTCGTATCGTTTTGATACAAACCTGCACGCCGGTGGGGCCCGCCACCAGCAACATTCTGAGCATCAATTGGGTTCACTGAGTGGGTCCGTCATGATATGTGTGGATGAGGGCAGTGACATTTATCCGGTCCCTCCTCAACGTGGGGCGGTGGCAGCGGCGACGTCAGGGGAGCGGTATCTGTCTCTTGTCATGGCATACCACGAGAAGGGGGATCTTGGGAAGTGGATTCGACAGCAAAAATCAGAGCCAATGATTCCAGAAACGACCATCATGAGTATTGCTTTTCAGATTCTAACGGTGATGCAGTTTATGCACCACCATGATCCTCCCATCGTCCATCGCGATTTGAAACCTGAAAACATCCTTCTTGATTCCGACTTTGCGTGCGGCCGGCGATGGAAGGCGAGACGTGGGCGTAATGGCGGCGCGGAGCCACTTCGAATTGTCATTACGGACTTTGGGCTCTCACGTGTGATGGACAAAACATTTTGTGAAACCGGAGTTGGCTCATTACCGTACGTCGCGCCGGAGTGCTGGCAGCGCCACTATTCCACAAAGGTGGATATATGGGCTACGGGTTGTATTCTTTATGCGGCCTGTGCTAAGCGTGTAGAGAGTGACAATGTTAAGGTGATGTTCAGTGAATGCGGTCGACCCGATTTTAAGAAGAAGCTTATTGAAGAGTTAACACAGGTGTATGGATACAGCCTGGCGCTGGCCGCCTTTATTGTATACTTGCTCGAGCCCGATCCAGCGCGTCGTCCAAGCGCAGAGGAGGCATTGCGGCTTATTCGTAAAAGAAGGAAAGATGCTGGGAT